>NC_064849.1:29191685-29416250 GCF_024139225.1 Suncus etruscus
ATTTTGTGTCTATTGCTTGAACTGAGAGTGTTAAGAGTGGAAGCTGAAAGTGTACATTTACTGGTGTCACATCACTCCTGAATGGCATGTCAAACAGTGCACTCAGGGTACATATGTATTTGTCCTTTGGGAATCTTTTGGATACCCATGAGCTACTGATGACTGCAAATGGGGCTTTTCCATAAAGCTAGAATCCCTGGACTCCTTTTGGTGAAAATGGAGCATTAAACCATTCTCCTGGGTTTTCAGTGGAAAGGAAATAACTCCTATGAGAAATGAAAAAACTCTAAAGCCAGGCAGTTTATGAAATACATATTGTTGCATTCATGTTGTACTATCTGGTTACCAAACAAGAATTAATTAACATTACCTGAGGATCCAGACAAAGTGAGTATAGGAGCATTCTGTGAATTTGCTGTCACATAGTACATCAGACAGTCTTACCAAAGATGAGCTCACTCTTTCAAATCACAAACCTCAGAAGAAAATACCATAAGACCTATGCAGGGAATAGAAAGAGCATAGTGGATAGGGGATTTATCTTGCAAGCTGCCAACATGGGTCCCATCTTCCATGGGTTTCCATGGTATCCTGAGCCAGGCCAGTTGTGATCCCTAAGCATAGTTGGATGTGGCCCAAAACTTGAAAAAAATTACAAAGCTATGATGTACGCAGAGAGCTAAGAACACTAGACCAATGTAAAAGGAACTAAATTTTTTAGGGAAAGAAAAAAGACAGTGAATGAAAAGTCAGAAAAGATTAAACTGTACATCATTTTTGTCTTCTAAGTTTTTATAAAATAGCTTTATATACTTAACTCATTAATAAATGGCTACATGTATTAGTTGATAACAGGGATTTGGTTTATTGTTTTTAATAAAGAACTATTTACCCTCAATTACTCTCTGAATAGTAATTGTTTCTATTGACTATTTTTTAAAAAATAAAATGTTAAGATGATCATGGGGTCAGTGTGATAGCACAGCGGTAGGGTATTTGCATTTCAAATGGCTGATCCAGGACTGACCTCGGTTCTATGCCTGACATCCCATATGGTCCCCCAAGCCAGGAGCGATTTCTGAGCACATAGCCAGGAGTAATCCCTGAGCGTCACTGGGTGTGGCTCAAAAACAAAGAAACAAAAAGTTGTTTTGAAACATTTCCTAAGTATTATATATATCTATATCTACTTCTATATGTTCCTTTATATTTCATAGATACCTCTCAATATGCTCTTTTATTTATGCAAATTTTAAATATTGTAATAAGGAATTGACCTTTTATGAAAATTATTTCCTCCTTTTTTCTGTCTTGTTGTTGTGATTACTGCATCACTCATCTGTGAATGTATATGTACAGATGTTACAATGCTCACATACTTTAGATCCAGCTGTGATACATCAGAAATCAAACACTTTTGTGCGGTTCAAAAATTACAAGGAATATTATCACTTAGGATTACGTTTATTATGCATATGAAGTCATGCTACAGATCTAAACTCATAGCCTCTTTTTTAGAATGCAGATGCTCTTACACTGAGCTATCCCTAAGAACCCTGCTCTTATTTCAATGTTTTATTCAACTTCTTTAATCTGCATAATGCTTATAGAATCATATATGTAACTACCATTCAGTGGGAGATATATCTCCCCTATGAGAAAGAATATTAGTTCTGGGGGGCTGAAAATTTTACCATTTTTATAGTTTGCATGTTTAATCCCCATACTTACTTAATTAAGAATGCCTATCTCTGAAGTGTTAATATTTGATGAAGGATATGACTAGAAAAAACAGTCAAATTTTTTCTGAGAGTTGGTGATAGTAAGAATAACAATAATAACAGAGATTGAACAACACTGTTATAGACGACGTTTGGAATTAACTTGTCAGTTCTTCCTGCTGAGGGAATGCCAAACCCTACCACTGCAGCACCCCTTCTTTTTCTTGTTTTGTTTTGATTTGTTAGTTTGTTACTTTATTTTCCTTCTTTCCTCCATTTTTCTCTTTCCTTTACACTCCTGTGATTATTATTTGGTGATTTTTTTCTTTTCTCATTAGCCAGGTGCATTTTTTTTCTTCTTTTTCTCTTTCTTTTTTTGGTAGTTGCGGCCAATTTGTTTCTCTCTTCCCTTTTTTCTCTTTCTTTCTTTCTTTCTTTCTTTCTTTCTTTCTTTCTTTCTTTCTTTCTTTCTTTCTTTCTTTCTTTCTTTCTTTCTTTCTTTCTTTCTTTCTTCCTTCCTTCCTTCCTTCCTTCCTTCCTTCCTTCCTTCCTTCTTCTCCTTTCCTTCCTTCCTTCTTTCCTTCCTTCCTTCTTTCTTTCTTTCTTTCTTTCTTTCTTTCTTTCTTTCTTTCTTTCTTTCTTTCCTTTCTTTCCTTCTTTCTTTCTTTCTTTCTTTCTTTCTTTCTTTTCTTTCTTTCTTTCTTTCTTTCTTTTCTTTCTTTCTTTCTTTCTTTATTTTCTTTTTATCCTTTTTTATTGCAAACGACAACAGAATAGACAATCTACAACAAGCTATAAAGTGGAGACCAGTAGCACTAGTATTCTGGGGGGAAAGGGAGGGAGATATGAGCTGCATGCTGAAAACGGGGGTGGAGGGAGGACAGCACTGGGGTGGGAGTGCCCCCCATTCGTTGTCACTATGTACCATAAATAATGCTGTGAAAAATAAAAAAAGAAGAAGATCCTGGAGACCAGAAAAGATGACGTGATCTGACCTAGGTCACATTGCAAATAATAGATCTTCGATGAACACCCACTCTTGACTTTTGCTTCCTGGTTCTCTTCACTTTACTCTCTTGTCTATTCTGAACCATTGCAGTGCCCTGAATACATAATCTCTCCCAGAAGCTTTTGTTTCCTGGCCACTTGCAACAACTACTGCCCTCAACTCTCCCTCCATGATCTAGAAAGCTTCCTTGAACAAGCCTGCTAGTATCCATCTTCTGATCTGTTTCTTCTCTTCTGTTCTCTATCTTGGAATATGGTCAATCAATGATGACATCAGTTGGGAGCCTCCAAATAAATACAAAATAAGCATTTCACCATGTCATCATAGGGTTTGGAATCCAGACTCTACTAAAACCCATCAGGATTTTATAGGATATGAAAAGTTGCAGGCTTTTTTGATCAGTCAAGATAAAGGTTATAGAGGATGATAGATGAAGATGGTAAGGTAAGGAGAACTTAACCATGACTAAGAGAGGATGAAAAAAAATGTGGGGTGTTATTGAAGCTGGTTACACTATACATTTTGTTCTACTTTTGCATAATAAAAAGTGAACAAAACAAGCAAAACGTAGAATTTCTCAATAAATCTAAAGTCATTGATATCTCACTAGTTTTCAATGCCTCTGTAATTCTGCAGATCAGTAGTGAAGGAGAATTATTTTTTTAATTTATTTTATTTGTGTGTGTGTGTGTGTGTGTGTGTGTGTGTGTGTGTGTGTGTGTGTGTGGTTTTTGGGTCATACCCAGCAGTGCTCAGGGATTATTCCTGGCTTCAGGCTCAGAAATTCCTGGCAGGCACGGGGGACCATATGGGACGCCGGGATTCGAACCGATGACCTCCTGCATAAAAGGCAAACGCCTTACCTCCATGCTATCTCTCCGGCCCCTAATTTTTTTTCTTGATCCACCTTTTCTCAAATACCTTCTGTATTATCTTCTTCAAAAATTGGAAATAACTGGGAAAAAATAAATAAAGGAAAAGGTAGAAAGGCTCTTTTGATTTCTATTAACTGCTAATCTCTGCAAGACCACAGATCACTTTCAAAATGCCTCTTCTGCCTCTACCAGAGGCACTACAGTGATCCTCTCCTCCAAGAATTTGCCCCTATCGAGTGACCTCCCCACATTGTGCAAGGTTTAGTGTTAAATATAAGAAGAAGGATGGGATGCTACTTTAAAGATCAGGTTACAGGGGCCGGAGAGATAGTATGGAGGTAAGGCGTTTGCCTTTCATGCAGGAGGTCATCGGTTCGAATCCCGGTGTCCCATATGGTACCCGAATAACCCCTGAGCACTGCTGGGTGTGACCCAAAAACCACCAAAAAAAAAAAAAGAAAGAAAGAAAAAAGGAATCTCAGGGCCCGGAGAGAGCACAGCGGCGTTTGCCTTGCAAGCAGCCGATCCAGGACCAAAGGTGGTTGATTCGAATCCCGGTGTCCCATATGGTCCCCCGTGCCTGCCAGGAGCTATTTCTGAGCAGACAGCCAGGAGTAACCCCTGAGCACCGCCGGGTGTGGCCCAAAAACCCAAAAACCAAAAAAAAAAGATCAGGTTACAGATCACACTGTATACAGTTTCCTCTGCTAGGAAAATCACTGCCATGATATAAACAATCATATGAAGAAACCAACAAGCTGAGATGTTGAAGCTCTTTTTATGTTCACTGAAGTGAGTGAATATAAAATCTATATTCTGGGCAAGCCTTCAGATGACTGCAACTCACAGTTTGAGAATAACCTCATAAGGCACCCTGAACAAGAGTGACCTAACTAAGTTTCTTTCAGATCATGATTCTTAAACTTTGTGTGAGATATAAAATATTTGCCATTTAGGATTCAAGTAGCTATCTCAATGGAGTGAGCACACTCTTTGTATACTGAAAACCCAAGGTCAACCTCTAGTGGTCCCTGGAGCTCCCTCCAGGCCAACCCTTTATTACTGAGCCAGGAGTAGCTGCTGAACACCACTGGGTGTGACCCAAAATTCTATCCTATAAAATTGGGGGTAATTTATTACACTTAAGTAGATCACTAATATGCTAAGTTCTGGTCCTAAATACATGTCTGGAATTACTTTATCTCTGGCAGCAGTACTCTTGGGTTTGTATATTTTCTTTTTAGTCTAACCTGTATTTTTTTTTCCTGAAGTTTTACTTAGTAGAAAAAAGAAACAGTAATCTTTGCTGTGGACACTAAAGTTTAGCTGCCTCTGACTGCGGCCTTTTCTTTTCACTTCAATCTTTCTAAGAGGCAGAGCTGTAGCCCAAAACTTCAAGGAACAACATTATGCTGAAAGTCCTGTTTTGAATATGTCTCTGTGCTTATTTTCTATGGAAAGTATTTCCTCTACCATAAAAACAAACAAACAAAAAATCTGTTTCCTTTCCAGATTCTAAAAGTATATTGAACAGTCTATGCTCACTCCAAGAAACCCCAAAAGACAGCTTTTTCTTCTAGTTTTAGGTATCTAAAGACAAACCAGGTCTTAGGCTATAAAGCCTCAATATTTTCCTCCATGACTACTTGAACTTTTCTCTGTTGCACCCATGAGGAGAATCTAGGATGATCTCAGCTCAAGAACCTTAACTATATCTTAAAATTCTCCCCACTGGTAACATTCACTGTTCAATATAAGATAAGCATATATCTTCTTCTTCTTCTTTTTAATTTTATTGAGACCATTGTGAATTACAAGTCTTTCACAGTTGTATTTCAAGCATATAATGACAGTGAATTAGGGCCATTTCCACCACCAGTGTTGACGTCCCTCCACCATAGTTCCCAGCATGCCTCCATACCTCCACCCTTACCCCCCTGGACTTCTAGTGTAACAGGTCTATTTTGTGTATAACCTATTATAGTTTGGGTCTCTTGATTCTATTGCTAACTTTGGCTTGGGTATTTAGATCTGACCTTTTATATTTTACTCAATATCCTGAGACCACTTAGCTCTGCCATATCTGCCCTGCCTTTTTAATTTATATCTTCAAAATAGAGGCTCTGCCTCTTTCATAGAACCTTAGAATTTGAATTATTTTGTTGAACCTCATATTTCTATATCTTTCTACAAATTGAGAGAAAAAAAACATATATCTTCTAGATGACCTGTGAGCTCTTTAACCCAGCAGCCAGAGTGACAGCAAAAAAAAAGAAAAATAAGAAAAAAGAAAGAGGAAGAAAGAAAGAAAAGAAAGAAAGAAAGAAAGGAGAGAGAAAGAAAAAAGAAAGAAGAAAGATGAGAAAGAAAGAAAGAAAGAAAGAAGAAAGAAGAAAGAAAGAAAAGAAAGAAAGAAAGAGAGAGAGAAAGAGAGAAAGAAAGAGAGAAAGAGAGAAAGAAAGAGAGAGAAAGAATAATTCTTTCTGAAGAGCCTGCATGAGGAAGCTAATAACACTCCTCACTTATCTTTCTCTTTTACTGAACTGGGGTAGACACTGAGTTAAGCATAGGATGATCATGATTTCTGCTTATATCTCTTGAGCAGTAATTATTATTATACTAATAGTGGCCTCTCCTTCACTCTCAAGATTTTATCAATACAATAATATTTCAAGAGACTCCCAAATTAAGATTTTGGCCAACATTTATTAGCTGTTACAGGAGTCAGGGTATATGTAATTTAATTGAAGTTCTCTGAATATTTGATAGCTATTAA
The DNA here is from genome assembly GCF_024139225.1 of Suncus etruscus. NCBI lineage: Eukaryota > Metazoa > Chordata > Mammalia > Eulipotyphla > Soricidae > Suncus > Suncus etruscus. The sequence goes on from NC_064849.1 coordinate 29,198,067, forward strand.
TTAAGAAATAACAAAAAATAATAGAGAAAGAAATAACAGAGCCAGAGCCCTCATTACAGAACTCCCTTTAAATTGGGATTAAATGTAAAAAATATTTTCTAGTATTTAGCCACAGAAGGGAAGAGAAGGGCATTTGTTTCCTGAATGTCGATGTCACTAAGTGTCACACCCCTTGCCCAAGGGTGTGAAGTGTGTCTGCATGCTGAGGCAAGAACAATTACAACAGGCCAAGTTACAGTTTATGGAAAAAGTGGCCTCATTTGGGTTGATTTGTAGATTCCCCTTCTGATGTTGAGACACTGCATTCCCAACCATCAACAAGGGTGAGGAGGCCCAAGGGAAAGAAAAATTAGCATTGTGAAGACTCCACAAAGAGATCTTTGTTTTCATTTTTGTTTACTCCTTTGTATTTGCATATCAAGATTTTCTTCACTCATTGTTCTGTCTCTACCACTAAGATAAGAATGGCTGATTCCTCAGGTTTCTGTGACTTCTTCATGCTGCATATATTCTCTGGTACTTGTATGCAGGAATAATCAGATTTTCAATTAAGCAACTACCACTTACTCTCCTGATGATAGCTTAAACATAACTTCTTCCCTAGGCCAATCTGTCATCTTCCTCACCTTCGCAGACTAGGCTAGTTACTTAATTTTTGGATTTCTTTAAACATAGCATAATTGTGTGTTGTGATAGTACCTTGTTTATTATATCTTCTAAATTTTAAAGAGAATAATGGTATCTATATATTGATGTTTACCTATGGTGTTTACAAGTCACTAGTACTCAATAAATATAAAATGCCTAGAAAAAGATGATATGCTAGAAGTTCTTGAGCAATTTTTGGATTGTGTATACATGAATAACATAAAATCTATCAGAATGTTTCTTAAATCAATTTTAAAAGGTTTGCAATTATTATTCAATATCAATTTTTATTCTGGTTTAATATTAGCTAGTCTGGCATATTTTTTTTTATCAAGTTTCTACTAGGCCCGACTTTCTAAGATTCCACAAAATCAGAAGCTTCCAAACATGTCTTGATACTGAAAAGGAATAAGATCCATGCCGGGTTTTACTTAGATCCATGCCGGGTTTTACTTAGGTTTTACCCAATGATCCGCGCTATCGAGCCGGAAACCCTACCTCACCAATGGTTTGCGTTACTGTGGCGGAAGTCCCGCCTCTACTCCTATCTCACCCAATGATCCGCGCTATCGAGCCGGAAACCCTACCTCACCAATGGTTTGCGTTACTGTGGCGGAAGTCCCGCCTCTACCCCTACCTCACCCAATGATCTGTGTTACCATGGTGGAAACCCAGCCCTCAAGGAAGTGCATCATTCTACTTCCTTCTCCTCCCATTTCCCATCTTATATAAGGGGTAACCAGCCGTAGCACGAGGTCTTTCTGGCTTTGCTCTGTGGGAGGAGGCTGTAGACCCTGGTACCAGAATAAAAGAATCCACCTAAGCGTTTGCTTGAGTTGGTTTCCCTTCATTTCTCCGAGACGGAGCAGAATTTGGAATCCTCGGACCGGACATTTTGGCGAGCCAGCCAGGAGATACCAGATCTGCCCGGAGCGGGGGTAGTGAACGGACCACTCGGTGGGTTCTAATTAATGTAGCTTGTGTTGTTGTGTGTTGTTGGTTGTAACTTGTTGTGAGTAGAAGCTAGCACTGTATCTTATGTTGTCGGTTGTAACTTGTTTCGGGTAGAAATTGGCAGTATACTTTATGTTGTTGTGACTGGATGTGCATCAAAAATGGAAGTAGGGAAATGGTAGGGTGACCGAGGACCTGAGAGTCCCCACTCGAAGTGGATACCGGGTGGTAGTGAATTGACGAGTTCAGAAACTATAGGTCACGACCCTGGAGGGCCCCCAGGAGTTCGAGTTTGCAGCGGGGAAGACGTTCCCCAGGCTGCTGTGGTGAACCTTATTTCTATTAATTAGAGGTTTCTGTTTTTGAGTTTTGCTCCTCTGTTCTGTCTTGTTCCATTGTAGTTGTGTCGTGTAAGTGTGTAGGTTCTGTAGACGTGTGTTGGCTTAAATTCTTTGAACTCTTCTATCCTCACCTCCTTTACCCCCCCCCCAAATCTTTTCCTCATCAACTCCTTTGATTTACTGTTCTCATTATGGGACAGAAGCAGACTACTCCTTTGTCCCTCACTCTGGACCACTGGTCAGAAGTGAGGACTCGTGCACAAAATCGTTCCCTAGCCGTGAAAAGGGGCAAGTGGCAGACATGCTGTGCTGCTGAGTGGCCAGCCTTTCAAGTTGGATGGCCAAAGGGGGGGTCTTTTTATATTTCCTTAGTTCGCAGAGTGAGAGACATCGTGTACCGACCGGGGCCGCATGGACATCCTGATCAAGAACCCTACATTCTCATGTGGGAGGACCTCTGTACCAGTCCCCCTGACTGGGTGCGGCCATTCCTCCCCCCCCCTAAACCTTCTTCTTTACAGCCGCTTTTGGAGCCTACGATCCTACCCATGAAGGAGAAAAGGGGATCGGAGTCACAGCCTAAAGAGGAGCGAGCTGTGCCCCGCATTTACCCTGACACTACGGACCTACTTCTCTTTGAACCCCCCCCTTACAACCCATCTGCTCGCACCCCTTCTGCTCCAGCAGGGGAGGCGACTGCAGAACCCCGTTCCCCATTAAATCTCTCCTTAGCTTCCCAGCCTTCCCACGTGCTGCAGGGGGCTGGGGGAGGAGCAGCTTCCCACGTGCTGCAGGGGGCTGGGGGAGGAGCAGCTTCCCACGTGCTGCAGGGGGCTGGGGGAGGAGCCGCTTCCCACGTGCTGCAGGGGGCTGGGGGAGGAGCAGCTTCCCACGTGCTGCAGGGGGGAGGAGGCAGCTTCCCACGTGCTGCAGGGGGGGGAGGAGCCGCTTCCCCCGTGCTCCAGGGGGCTGGGGGAGCAGCTTCCCACGTGCTGCAGGGGGCTGGGGGAGGAGCCGCTTCCCACGTGCTCCAGGGGGCTGGGGGAGGAACAGCTTCCCACGTGCTCCAGGGGGCTGGGGGAGGAGCAGCTTCCCACGTGCTGCAGGGGGCTGTGGAAGGAGCAGCTTCTCACGTGCTCCAGGGGGCAGGGGGAAGAGCAACTTGCTTGCCTCCATCATCCCCAGAGTCCTTGCCGGATGAGAGCCAGCGAGCAGGGCCAGCTGCGGGAACCCGCAGCAGGCAAAAAGATTCGACATTTGGAGCTTTGCCAATCATGCCGCTGAGGCCAGTAGGGCCCATGATGGACGATGGGAGGGGAGGGGAGATGCCTGCCCTCCAGTATTGGCCCTTCGCCACGTCTGACCTTTATAACTGGAAGCTTAACCATCCCTCTTTCTCTGAAGACCCCACTAGGTTAATTAATCTTTTAGATTCTCTGATGAACACCCACCAGCCTACTTGGGACGACTGCCAGCAGCTGCTTCGTACCCTGTTCACTACTGAAGAACAGGACCGCATTTTGGCAGCAGCCCGGAAAAATGTGATAGGACTAGATGGCTTGGTGACAACCAGACCTGATGTTATTGATGACTCTTTCCCCTTGCGGAGACCGGATTGGGACCCCAACACATATGAAGGTAGGGGGAATCTGTCCACCTATCGCCAGACTCTCATGAGAGGTCTCCGGGAAGCGGCTAGAAAGCCCACAAACCTAGCCAAGGTAAAAGAGGTAATACAGGGACCCGATGAGCCTCCCGGGGTTTTCCTAGAAAGGCTGATGGAATCATATAGGAGGTACACTCCTTTCGATCCAACCTCTGAAACTCATCAGGCTTCAGTCATTATGGCTTTTGTAGGACAGTCAGCAGCAGATATTAGAAAGAAACTCCAGAGGCTGGAGGATATCCAGGGAAAGACTTTACAAGACCTAGTAAAGGAGGCTGAGAAAGTGTTCAGTAAGAGAGAAACAAAGGAAGAAAGAGAGGAGCGACTAGAAAAGGAAAGAAGAGAGTGGCAGGAAAAGAGAGACAGGGAAAGGAAAGAAGCAGAGGAGAAAGAGAGAGAAGAGAGAGAGAGGAGGGAAGAACGGAAGGACAGAAGAAGGAATAAGGAACTGGCAAGGGTCTTGGCAGTAGCAGTAGACAGATCTAGCACAGGTCAGAAAGGTAGGGACCTGGGCCCACGAAGACGCCGACCCCTGGACAAGGACCAATGCGCTCGCTGCCGCCAGAGGGGACACTGGGCTCGGGAATGCACCCAACCCCCACGATCCCCTCGTGGCACCCAACCCCCACGATCCCCGCAACCTTCAAGGACCCTGGCCCTTGAATCTGAATAGGGGGGTCAGGGCTCCAACCCCCTCCGGGAGCTCAGGGCTAAATTTAAGGTGGAGGGGACTCCCATAGACTTTGAACTTGACACAGGGGCAGTATACTCGGTCCTAAAGAAACCTTTGGGACCCCTCTCTAGTAAGCAATCCTTAGTACAAGGAGCAAATGGAAGTAGCTATCGTTCCTGGACTACTTCCCGGACTATGGACTTGGGGAAAGGAGAAATCAAGCATTCTTTCCTGGTCATACCAAAACTGCCCACTCACCTCTAATGGGACGAGACTTGCTAACCAACTCAGAGCCCAGATAACCTTGAAGAAACTGGTCAGAAATTGCTTTTCTTAATCCCAGTGTTCAACACACTTACCACCTCCGTCCTGACCATCAGGGCTGAGGATGAATATAGACTGTTTACAGATGACCCCTTGCCAGTTGAAAGCCAAGACACCGACTTTTTGGTTAAGACTAGTTCAGAAGCTTGGGCCGAAACTGCTGGAATGGGGTTGTCTACCTTACAGGATCCAGTAGTGGTAGAGTTAAAAACTACTGCTGTCCCTGTGAGAGTTTAGGCAGTACCCATGAGTCAGAAGCGAAGAAAGGCATAACTCCTCATATCCGGAAACTTCTCCAACAAGGGGTCTTAGTAAAATGTCAGTCAGCCTGGAATACTCCATTACTCCCAGGTTAAGAAGCCTGGAACTGGGGACTATCGGCCAGTACAGGAACCTAAAGGGCAGTTAACAGTCAGGTGGAAGTCATCCATCCCACTGTGCCAAACCCATACATCTCCTCAGCACCCTAAGTCCTGAAAGAGTATGGTATAGTGTATTGGACTTAAAAGACGCTTTCTTTTGCCTGTCTCTACATCCAGCCAGTCAAACCTTATTTGCTTTTGAGTGGAGTGATCCTGAGGCAGGAATTTCAGGCCAACTAACCTGGACCAGATTGCACTCAGGGATTAAGAACTCCCCTACCATCTTTGATGAGGCTTGCACCAAGACTTAAGTCTCTTCCGCAGCCAGCACCCCCAGGTAACCCTGGCTCCAGTATGTGGACGATATTTTACTTGCAGGAAAAACTGAAGAAGATTGCAAGCAGGCCACCCATGACCTGCTGAAGAACTTGCTCGGCTAGGGTATAGAGCATCAGCTAAGAAGGCGCAGCTGTGCCAGAGAGATGGTGACGTTTCTGGGATACATGCTACGAGGGGAAAGCGATGGCTGACGGCAGGCCCGGAAGAAGGTCGTGGCACAGATCCCTGCACCTACTACTCGCCGGCAGTTACGTGAGTTTCTGGGACGGCAGGTTTCTGCCGCCTCTGGATCCCTGGTTCGCCAACTTGGCAGCCCCACTGTACCCCCTCACAAAAGGGGATGCCAAGTTTGAGTGGACCCATGAATGCCAAAGGGCGTTTGACTCTATCAAACAGCTCTGCTCACAGCCCCAGCCCTGGCCCTCCTGATGCTAGCAGGCCTTTTACCTTATATCTAGAAGAGAAAGGGGGAATGGCAAGGGTAGTGCTGACACAGACGCTGGGGTCCGTGGAAAAGGCCGGTTGCCTATCTATCAAAGAAACTAGACCCAGTGGCCAGTGGGTGGCCTAAATGTTTGAGAGCAAATAGCCGCAGCTGCACTTCTGGTAAAGGATGCAGATAAAAATTTCCTTGGGACAAAAGCTGACTATAATAGCCCCTCATGCTCTGAAAGTATAATTCGACAAGCCCCCCGACCGTTGGCTCTCAAATGCCCGTTATTACCCACTATCAGAGCATCCTTCTAGACAAAGGCAGAATAACTATCGGCCTACCTGTGATTCTCAACCGGCCACCCTGCTCCTGAAGAGTCAGAGACACCAGTGTTGCATAACTGCCAGGATTTGCTGGCGAAGAGAGTGGGCTGAGAAGGGACCTACAGGACCAGCCATTAAAGAACCACTGATGTCATATGGTACACAGATGGGAGTAGTTTTCTCCAAGATGGAAGTGAGACGAGCTGGGGCTGCAGTGGTGAGTGACCATGACGTTATCTGGTCCAAATGCCTGAAAGAGGGGACCTCTGGCTCAGCGAGCTGAGTTGATAGCCCTTACAGAGCACTAGAAATGGCAGCAGGAAAAAGGGCAACCATCTACACAGATAGCAGATATGCTTTCGGAACTGCCCATGTCCATGGCGCTATCTACCAAAGGAGGGGACTCCTGACATCTGCAGGAAAGGAAATTAAACACAAAGAAGAGATATTGCGTCTTTTATCTGCTCTTCTCCTACCCAAAGAACTGGCGATAGTTCACTGTCCAGGTCATCAAACGGGAAAGGAAACCGTCGCGTCCGGGTGGAAACAGAAGAGCTGATGAAGCAAGCAAAGGCAGCAGCATCCCGCATGAAGGAGATCCCTGCACTTATTGTTACTGAACCTGACAAACTCCCACCAGTGTCAACAACTGTAGACTCCCTTTCTGAAGAACCAGAGGTAAATCAGTATCTGAAAACTCTTCACCAACTCACCCACTTGGGGGCCAGAAAAATGATGGAGTTAATTAAGGAATGGCCTCGGGTACCAAAACCAGAGAGGCTAAAGGAAATGGCCGAAAAAATTGTAAGGTCCTGCCAACCCTGTCAACTGGTAAATGCCTATCCTACTAAAATGGGAACCGGAAAGAGACTGAGAGGGGAGAGACCAGGCCAACATTGGGAGATTGATTTCACTGAAATCAAGCCTGCCAAATATGGACATTCCAAATTCTGCTCCGTCTCGGAGAAATGAAGGGAAACCAACTCAAGCAAACGCTTAGGTGGATTCTTTTATTCTGGTACCAGGGTCTACAGCCTCCTCCCACAGAGCAAAGCCAGAAAGACCTCGTGCTACGGCTGGTTACCCCTTATATAAGATGGGAAATGGGAGGAGAAGGAAGTAGAATGATGCACTTCCTTGAGGGCTGGGTTTCCACCATGGTAACACAGATCATTGGGTGAGGTAGGGGTAGAGGCGGGACTTCCGCCACAGTAACGCAAACCATTGGTGATGGTTAGGGTTTCGGCTCGATAGCGCGGATCATTGGGGAGAGACTAGGAGTAGAGGCTGGACTTCCGCCACAGTAACGCAAACCATTGGTGAGGTAGGGTTTCCGGCTCGATAGCGCGGATCATTGGGTAGAAACCTAAGTAAAACCCGGCATGGATCTAAGTAAAACCCGGCATGGATCTTATTCTTTTCATCTCCCCACATCTTGTAGTAAAAAACTTCTAATCCTAGAAGTTAATGTGGTCAGGGCCTCCACTTCCTGATTAAAATTATCTGCCTGAAGCTAATTCTTGATTATTGTTGACGTAATACCATAAGTTTAACGTCCCCAACCTGGGCTCGTATGAACGCAGTGATCCGATTGATTATTGCATGGACCAATGGCTACCAGAAGTAAAAGGCTCAGGAGGGGTCCCAGTAGGGGCATTAGATAGGGGAGAATCCCACCCCATAAGGACCATAAGGGACCATCTAATAGCTCTTTTCATTCTTTGGCAAGCTCCTCTTGATGTGTCTGATCCTGTCTCGCACTACTTCCTGACTTGTTAGTATAGAACAACATTTTTCTTGCAAGGCCACACAAAGCCCTCCTTGCTCTGCCAGGATCAAATCTAACCCCCGCCTATTTTGTAATACCACTTCAGCCACGGAGTCAAGCTGGTCCCTGGCACATCATTAATGGAACTATATACTGTGTCCACATCTGAAATTAATTTTTGCGAGTGTTTGTCATATTTGTCTATTGATATGGATAGTCCTGCGCTTCCGGTTGCTAGTCCACCCGCTACCCCTAGCCCTACAGTAGGGGCAGGAACATTATAGCTCGTGAGACCGTCGGGTGCCGCCTAAGAGATCTATGCTAGGCAAGGGGATGGACTCTGTCCCGGAATGATGTCAATGTTGGGGAGCACTAATGCTGGGACGCATATTCCGGTCCAGTTCTGGGAAAAAGAGAGTAAGCCAAATTTCCACCACATATCCATGCCCGTCCGGAGGTAAACACCCTGGGCTAGAGGGAGCAGGTAGGACTTCTGACACTGAGTAGCCCTGCCTGACCCAGGTCTATAGATTCGGTGCTGTTATGCGAATAGCAAACAGATGATTCAAAGCTAAGGGGACTACCTTAAAGGGTTTGACATAGGTACAGACTAGAAGAAGCAAAGGTTAGATTACCTAGTTGGACAGGATAGCAAAGGCCAATTTTCCCCATTCTCATACAAAAGCCAACAATCAGCAGCTAGTAGGGTTAGAGAGATTAAGAAGTTTGTGAGTTTCTTCTAGGATGCCATGAGTATTTGGATCTAACTTCTCAGCAGGCATCCGGGTCGGAGGGAGGGGTGCCGAGGCCACTTAGGCATTTTAGTCTCCACTTCCTTTGTAGCCCAGTCTATGGCCTTTTTTTCTCTTTTCCTGGTCTGTTGGCCCTCCACCATCCGAGATGTGAATGGGTGCCTTTAGGGGCCAGCAGACCAAGTCTCCCACTTCAGCCATGCAACTTGCGACTCCATAGGGAGATCTATGCCTACTAACTGTCCATTTCCCTCCTATGCTCCCTTGTAAGTTTCAGTGAGTCTGGCCACCAGATATGCCCGGTTATTTTTGGTACACTCTCGATACTCCCGATAGCACCGGGAGTGAACTTGAGTAAGCTCCACACATCGAGCAGGGCACTTCCCCCCCGAAGAGGGAGGCAAGGGTTGAGGTTTTTCTCTACACACCCATTCTGATTTTTCCCCCACTTGGGAAGAAGTAGGGGACTGGAGGTAAGCAATTCTAGTTCCACAGTCTACTGCTCGAGTGTACAGGAGCCTACTGTTGAGTTGATAGCCTCCCACACAGTCACAGGGGTTTCCAAATAGTTTTTTTACCAGTTCTTCTGGGCTTATGGACTCATCGAGTCCTCCTTCAGCCAGTGCCAGGAGGAGCATTGTTAGAGTCAGAGGGCATATCAGGGCTAGAGTGTGTTCGCCGGACTCGAATCTTGAGAGGATTCTCGGTGCGCTCCACTTTCCACTCATTACGGTTGAGGTCAGCAGGGGCAGGTTTCAGATGGGAAGCGTGAACCCAGGAAGCAATGCCGTCCACCTTAACAGCAGTAGGGGTGGTCAGAAGGACGACATAAGGTCCCTTCCACCGAGGCTCAGTGTCTAGCGAGCGATGCCGTCTCACCAGGACCTGGTCTCCCGGCTTGAAGGGATGTGGCACCGTCAATTCTCCGGGTTCATATGCCTGTCTGAGTTCTTTCCAGACTTGGCTTTGTAGGGCAGCGATGGCGGCCAGCCGAGCTGCTAAGGGAGTGGAGGTGGGAAGAGAAAACATCATAAGGCTCAAAAAGCATTCGCACCGGGGGGGGAGCACCATACAACACTTCAAAAGGAGTTAGTTTACACAAAGAGGGCAAAGGGGTATTCCTAGCCCTGAAGAGGGCAGAAGGTAGGAGGGTAGTCAGTCCCCTATGCCAGTCTCTAGAGATAATTTGGTTAAAGTCTCCTAATAGATCTGTTCATTCTTTCTACCTGCCCTGAGCTCTGGCGGGCGATACGAACAGTGTAATTTCCAATTTATGCCCAGGGTCTTGGCTAATCCCTGACTTACCTGGGCCACAAAAGCTGGTCCGTTGTCTGACCCAATTACCTGAGGAAGTCCAAACCTGGGGAAGATGTCATCTAATATCTTCTTAGCCACCACCTGGGCTGTTTCCTTCTTGCATGGGTAGGCTTCCACCCAACCTGAAAATGTATCTACAAAGACTAGCAAATACTTTAGTCCATATTTGGCAGGCTTGATTTCAGTGAAATCAATCTCCCAATGTTGGCCTGGTCTCTCCCCTCTCAGTCTCTTTCCGGTTCCCATCCACCTAAGCGTTTGCTTGAGTTGGTTTCCCTTCATTTCTCCGAGACGGAGCAGAATTTGGAATCCTCGGACCGGACAATACAGGAGATAAAACACAGTTAAAGATGACAACAGTGAAACATCTTGTGTCTAGAAATGGACAGTGCTCGGAGTTAATCAAGACAGTTCAACAAAAGGATTTGTTAAAACAAAAAATTCATGGCAGTTTCCTCAGAGAAGGATTTTACCAAATCATTTAGTCAAGCCCTGTTTAGAATAAAATGTCTCTCCAAACTGTCTAACAAAAACAAAACAAAAAACACTTTATGATTCAACACAGCTGTATCCAAGGAATTTATATGGTTATAGAAAGATTTGAAAATTGCTGCCTAGCACTTTGGAATTAACCTGAAAGGCTCAGTAGTCCAGATGCTGCTCTGACACAGAGAAATGAAGAGACAGTCACTCAGGCAAAAGCTCAAGTGGGTTCTTTATTCTGGCCGGCCAGGGTCCAATGCTTGTTCAGAACCGAACAGAGGCAAAGGACCACGTGGCTTTCTTTGTTCTTCCTTATATACCATAAGAAGGGGAGGGGGAAGAGAAGGATAAAGAGGGGTGGGGATGACTTCCGTTAAGGTAATATGAGTCCCTCTTTAGGACAAAAAGGGTTAGATACAAAAAGGCAGGTATAAGTGGGGAATGGTGTAACTAGTTGTTGACTTCCCTTTTCAATCCCCACTTCTTGTAGTAAGGCTTCTAATCCTAGAAGCCAGTGTGATAGGGGGCCTCCATCTCCTGATATTCCTGGTCAGAATTGCCTGCGTGAGCTATTGTTGGTACTGTTGGCGTAATACTATGAGCTTGACTTCCCCAACCTGAGCCTGAATGAATGTAGTGAGGCGATTGATTATGCATGGCCTGATGGCTACCAGAAGTAAGAGGCCCAAAAGGGGCCCCAGAAGGGGTATTAGATAGGGGAGATTCCCAACCCATAAAGACCATAAGGGACCGTCTAATAGCTCCTTTCTTCTTTTGGCCAGCTCCTCTTGATGGTGTCTGATTCTGTCCCACACTATTCTGGATTTGTTAGTATAAAAACAACAATTTTTCTTGCAAGGCCACGCAAAGCCCTCCTTTCTCTGCCAAGATTAAATCTAACCCTCGCCTGTTTTATAATATCACTTCAGCCATGGAGTTGGGCTTGTCCTGCAGATCACTAATAGATTTATATAATGTCTCCACATCTGAAATTAACTGTGTGAGAGTTGTCATACCTGTCTATTGATATTGCTAGCCCTGCTCCCCCAGTCCACCTGCTACCCTGAGCCCTACCAGTAGGGACAGGAACACCATGGCTCGCCAAGACAAATGAGTGCCACCTAAGAGTTCTATGCTAGGCAGAGGGATGGGCTCTGTCCCAGGGATTATGTCAATGTTGGGAAGTACTAATGCTGGGGCACAAATTCCAGTCCAGTTTTGGGGTAAAAGAGAGTAAGCGAAATTTCCCCCACATATCCATACCCGTCCCGGAGGTAAGCACCCTGGGCTCAGGGGAGCAGGTAGGATTTCTGAACATTGAGCGGCTCCTACCTGACCCAGGTCTACAGATTTGGTTCCATTATGGGAATAGCAAACAGAAGATTCAAAGCTAAAAGGGACTACTTTAAAGGGTTTGACATAAGTACAACTAAAAGAAGCAAAGGTTAGATCACCTAGTCAGACAGGGACAGCCAGAGGCCAATTTTCCCTGTCTTCATACAAAGCCAACAATCAGCAGCTAAAGAAGGGTTAGAGAAGTTAAGAAGTTTGTGAGTTTCTTCTAGGATGTTCTGAGTATTTGGATCTAACTTTTCAGCAGACATCCGGGGTCAGAGGGAGGGATGCCGGGGCCACTTAGGCATTAGGGTCTCCACCTCCTTTGTAGTTCAGTCTATGACCTCCTTCTCTCTTTCCTGGTCTGTTGCCCCCCCCCCTAATCTGAGATGTGAATGGGTACCTTTAGGGGCCAGCAGACCAAGTCTCCCACTTGGCCCATGCAACTCACGGCTCCATAGGAGGACTTATGGCTATAAACTTATGGCTATTAACTGTCCATTTCCCTCCCATTCTCCCCCTGTAAGTCTCAGTGAGCTTGGCCACCAGATATGCCTTGTTATATTTGGTACACTCTCGATACTCCCTATAGCACCGGGAGTGAACTTGATCAAGCTCCACACATCCGGCAGGGCATTCTCCTCTAAGGTAATATGAGTCTCTCTTTAGGACAAAAAGGGTTAGATAAAAAAGGCAGGTATGGGGGATGGTGTAACTAGTTGTTGACTTCCCTTTTCAAACCTATGAGTCTTTTTTATTCTCTTTGCTAATGAAGTTTTACTACTCACAGTTTCACATTACATTACATTTCTGGGTTTCCGTACAAGACTGAGAGATTGAATAAAAAACATTCGTTTTCATTCCCGGCCTAGAAATATTATCTGCAGATTGTCTGTGGAAGCCACTCCATTTTCAAATTGGTCATGCACAGTTCCTTTGTCTTCCCTGTAGGTGGTGCTATGCTGGAGGTAAAGTGAGAGCCCTAGTGGGTAGCATTTGGCAGTTTCTCTGGTGTAAATACTCCCACCATCCTCTGTTTCAAGCTCCCAAATTGATGACAATCTGCTTGCTACATTTCTTAAAATTTAAAAATCCTCTTACAAATTAGTACAAACTGATTTTAGCATATAATTGTTATTACTGATCTTAATAAATTTAGGAAATCAAGTTGAACAGAACTTCATGTTATTTCATATGGAACTGCATATATATGATTTAAATATATCTCCTCAGTATCAAGACAGAACATACCCTAGGTTTTATTAATGAGTATTATTAAGTACAAGCAAAGCTTCAAAATACATTTTAGAAATTAAAGATGTTCATCCAAGACTACAGGAGCAGGAATGAAGACCCTCACAGTAAGGGGAAAAATTAAGTGGTATAATTAAAGGAGGGCTTTTTTCAACTTTCTTTTGGAGGGGAATGATAGGGTGGACTATACCCAGCTGTGCTCAGTCAGGGCTTACTCATAGGGCTCTGTGTTTAGAGGTCATTCCTGGTGGTATTCTAAGGACCATCTTAAGTGCTAAAGATCGAACTGGTTTCTGCTCCATGGTGTTTATATCACCTCTCCAGCACTTAAAAAATATTTAATTGTAGTTTTGGAGAGATGTTTGTTGGACAATGGTGCTGGGGACCTAGACTATTTGGGGGGTAACTCCCAATGGTGATTGACCATTTGGTACTAAGAATGTGATCCAGGTCACTTGCATGAAGTCCAGGACATTGATGTAGCCCACTGGCATCAATCCTGTTCTATATCTCTAGTCCTGTATGTGATTATTTTTTGTTTGTTTTTGGGCCACATCTGACAGTGCTCATGGGTTACTTCTGGATAGTTCTGAAAGTAGTCTATGCCACCAGTTAGTAAGAAATTTCCCAATAATCATAAATAAAATGTCACTACTTTAGCAAGGTTAATATCTAGAAAATTTAGAAAATTTCAGTGTTTTTTCTTTTACTCTCTCCTTTCTTTTTCTTTCTTTCTTTTCTTCTTTTTCTCTCTGTCTTTCCATTGTTTTTCTCTCATAGACACACACATTTTTTAATAATTTTTATTGTGATTAAAGAGTGAATAACAAATTTTTCACAGTAGTATTTAAGGTACATAGTGACAATGAATCAAGACCATTCCCACGTCCAGGTTTGTCCTCTTTCCTCCACCCCTTTTCCCAGCATGTGTCCCATATCTCCCTTTGGCCACACACATTTTTATCTAAAATTCCCCTAGCACATTTCTTTAAATAATTTTCAAATATATTGCCAAATAAGTGAAAGAAGATAATTTCTTACATAATTTTCAATAACAAAATATGAATTATATAGCACCCATAAACATTGATTTGATTAAATAATCTCTTGAATAGAAAAAATTAGTCTTCAGAAAAGACATTTTGTTTAAATAAATATCCAGAAGACTGACTACAATGACTTTCCTCGTAAGTAAACTAAATATATTCCCATGGTTAAAAATATAAAAAGAATCAGTAAATATGCTTATGATATTAAAAGTAAGGCTTGGATGAAATAAATATCTACTAAAAGTGGTGAAATATTAAAAGTAAAATCATGTTTAGAAAATTCTTTTAAAAATTGTGTCATTACTCCAATAATCACAGTGAAATGCACAAAATTATTAAAATCATTGACATCATGATGAGTCTCTAAGAATCTTTAGTCATATTTAGAGAACTTTCATAAACCAATTCACTCATTTGATAACTCATACAGAGACAAAATTAACTCTGTTTAATCTGTGCCTATGAATAGTCAAATAGTCATCTTGATAAAGTATTTTATAGATAAGTTTTAGCTAGTAAATACATCAAAAACACACATCTAAAAATCACTGTTTGTAGGGCTAGAAAGATGATACAGCACATATGGCATTTGGGGGCTAAACAGATAGTACAATGGTTAATGAATATGATTAACATGTGACAGAGACTTGGGTTCTAGCCAACAAAACATACATAGTCACTACCTGGAATGATACCTGAGCATAGAGTCAGGAATCTTTAAGAATGCTGGGTGTTGCTTCCAAACAAAACAAAGTAAAACAAAAAAGTGCTATTTGCCAGTGTTGAATGGAATAATAGATTAGGAAAGGTCATTTAAAGCTATGAAAACTGTTAGATGAACCAAGGAGTCTTTTTTATATAAAAAAAATTGATTGAGACCATTGTGAACTACAAGTCTTTCAAAGTTGTATTTTAGGCATATAGTGAGCATGAATTAGGACCATTTCCACCATAGTGTTGACCTCCCTCCATCAGAGTTCCCAGCATGCATTCCATACAATACTTCTACCTTTAGCCTCCTGGACTACTAGTGTAGCAGGTCAATTTTGTGTTTAGCTTGTTATAATTTGGATCTCTTGATTCTATTGTTGTTGGTTGATTAGATCTGATTTTATTTGAAACAGAAGTATTTAATGGATAGACTGGAGACATCCCTGGATGCTGTTTATCACATCAAGAGAATGTTAGCCATGGTGAATGTATCATGTGAGGTACAGTGAGTTCATAAGCAGCTCTGAAGGATTTCTCTCTACAAATAAAACCTAAACCCAGCTGATTTCTGAGGTCACATTCACAGTTTATGAAAAGTAATGGGTAGAGATGAGTGGAATGGCACCACAGGGATATGAGAAGCAAAATCTTGATAATGAAAACAAGAATTTTAAAGGCCTAAGGGCTAATTTCTTTAACAGAAGAAAAAAGTGGGAGAAACATATCAATTGAAATATACTTAACAGATCTAGGAAATAGCTCAAAAGGGAGCACATGAGCTGCATATATTTCAATCCCTGATTCAATCCTGGGTTCAATCCTCATATACCACATACACATGTATATGAACATCATCATGAGTAAACACTAAGCTGGGAGTAGTGCCTGAGCATTGTTTGGTGTGACCTCACACCAGAGACAAACAAACATATCAAAAAAATTAAAAATGTGATATGTAACTCTTTCACTGTAGAAAAGAAAGAAAAAAGAAAAAATCCTATAAGGGGTGGAAAAACAACTATAGTTCTCTCTGAATATCTTTTTTTTTTTTTTTTTTTTTTTGGTTTTTGGGCCACACCCAGTAACGCTCAGGGGCTACTCCTGGCTATGCGCTCAGAAGTTGCTCCTGGCTTGTGGGACCATATGGGACACCGGGGGATCGAACCGCAGTCCGTCCAAGGCTTGAATATCTATTTATATCAACATTTTCTGTTTATGTTATTGTAATATTGAAGTTATATGCATTTTTGAGAACATGTCTTTTATTTAGATATAGACTAAGGTATACAGAATGGGCTGCATAGGGTGTGCTTCAAGTGGAGAGGAGAATATGTATTAATCAGAAGGTCACATGTTTATAAATGTGAAAGCTGGAGATAACCACGTGATAATGTTTTTATTATCTATAATCTTGGAAGTGTGTTAGTTATTTATTACTAAAATGCGTTGTAACAAAAGCACACGACACTGTAGTATAATGTAGATGTAGATATCAATTCTTACTTTGGTCTATTGTATTGATCATGTACTGGCAACTGAGATAAATATTTCAGAACTTTCCTATAATTATCAGTAGAAGTCATGCCACTGGGTGATCAAAATGTTGTCAGAAGTCTGAGGGGAAAAAAAAAGGACCATTTGGCTAACGTTTGAATAGTCCTCTGTGACAGGTTTTAATTTGTTATAAAAAATTTTATTCTGGTCTTTGGGATCACTTATAAAGCATAATAAAATAATGAAAAATAAATTTTACATAGTAAAGAAAAATATGCCTATAAAAATACTCTTCCTAGTTGGGCATTTGTCCTGCATTCTGCTGACCCAGTTTGATCCCCAGCATCACATATAGACCCTTAAAGCCCCCAGTAATGATACTAGAGCAGTAAGTCAGGAGTAATCCCTGAACAGCACTGGATGTGACCCCAAACATAAACAATAACAAACAAAAACAAAACAAAAAAATCAATCTCTCTTCCTGCAGTGCCTCAATTCTAATAATTACCTGCACAAATCTACAACATAATGTGGATCATTGGTTGCAAGTCATTAAAAGCAATTTAACAAAATGTTAAAATAGCAATCAATTTGAATTTGCATTTATTGAAATGAAGACAAAGATAATGATCATGTTGCTTATAAGATAATAGAAAAACAGATACTTATTTTTTCCATGTTTATTTTATTTTTTGGTGCTGAAAAGAGAAGTCAACAACTAGTTACACCAGCCCTCACTGCTGTAGCTCATAGAACTTGAAGGTCAGGTTTTGTAACCAGAAATCTGTAATTTTCTATGTTTATACCTGCTTTTTGTATCTAACCCTTTTTGCCCTAAAGAGGAAATTTATACCAACCTTAAGCTCATGCCCTTATAAGGAACTTGTATTACCTTAGCGGATGTCATGCCCTTATAAGGAAGTCATCCCTACCTCTTCTCCCCCCTCCCCTTCTTATGGTAGATGAACAAAGAAAGCCACGTGGTCCTTTGCCTCTGTTTGGTTCTGAACGAGCATTGGACCCTGGCCGGCCAGAATAAAGAATCCACTTGAGCTTTTGCCTGAGTGACTATCTCTTCATTTCTCCGCATCTAAGCAGCATCTGGACTACTGAGCCTTACAGTGCTTGAGATCAAATTTGGAAATTCATATGCAAGACATGTTTAGCTACTTATCCACATCCCAAGTCCAGAAAATCCACTCTTTTCACTAAATTTCAGAACAGTAAGTTTTTGTTTCTGGAAGTTTCACCTTGCTTTTATGAAATCTATATTAGTGCCTATAATCACCACTAGCTAACAGAATTGGTTTTTGTTTGTTTGTTTTTTGGTTTTTGGGCCACACCCAGCTGTGCTCAGTGGTTACTCCTGGCTCTGGGCTCAGAGATCACTCCTGGCAGCAGGTTTGGGGACCATGTGGGGTGTGGAGAATTAAACCAGGGTCTGTCCCAGATTGGCCACATGCAAAGCAAATGCCATACTGCTGTGCTGTTGCTCTGGTCCCAATATTTTTGTTTTTATGACAAAAAGCAAAAATAATATCAGTACTGTAAACAAGTACTGTTAATATCCAATAATTCAAGGTAAACTTACTAGTATAGTTATAAAATGACTAAAATATTATGTGACCACTTTTTATCTACTTAAATATACCAAAGTCAGAAAAATTGTGGTATAATAGATCTAAAACTTAGAAATTATATCATTGATTTCTATCAGGTTTTGCTTCTGATGTGCCCTGACATGATCAGATTTTAGTGTTTTTTGGCAACAAAAAATAGATAAATGTAGGCTATAATACATTTTCAAACAGTGAAAGTAAAGTTATTACAATTAGACACACCAAAAAGGCATTATTTGTAGTACTGACATTATTAAGTTTTTTCTTGTGTAAATTTAAAACATTAAATTTCTTAAACATATTCTGTGAAATTGAATGATTTTTATAGCTCTGAAACTGAAAGTTACCTAGTTCTTTAGATTTTATTCATTTATTTATAACAAATAACTATATTATTTATTAATAATAATACTAATGTGGTGCACAACTACTCTTTTCCTGGCCATGTTCTGAACAATGAATATCACAGATTAATTAACAATACCAAGGCCATTGCCAACTGTAACATATATTATAATAGGACAGATGGGGTAAACAAACAACTGAGACTAGGGAATTAGACTACATGGCTACAATGCATGCATTGCATGTGAAAGTTCCTGTTTCATTTCCTGGCACCACATTGTCACATGAGCACAGAATACCTTGTAATGAAGAGCCTCAGAACATGTTCACATATTTTATCCAAACAAATCAAACATAAACAACTGATGCCCCTAGATGATCAGAGAAGAGAGTAAGAGAAGATGTGGGCATCCTGGAATAGAGTGCTCAAACAAGACATCTCAGCTAAAGAGAAACCAGAAGTAGATCAGAAGAAAGAACCTGTCACAGAGGTTCTTTCAAATAGCTTTCAGAAGGACAGAGAGATAGTAGAGCGAGTAATGGCATCTGTCTTGCACCCTGCCAGCCAGGGAGCAGAGGTAGGAGTAAATCTTGAGCACTGTTGGTGGTTCCACCTCCTCCCACCACCACCACCACCACCACCAAATAAAAGATAAATAACAAAAAAGAAAAGAAAGAATTTCAGAGTAAGACAAGGTTCCACTTGTAAGACCCAAGATCGGAAATAGTCTGAGTATCAGAAATAAATTGATAGGGAAAGTAGAGATAAGGTTGTAAAACATGTTAGAAGCCAATTGCAATTGTCATAAAAGGTTAAATGATTCCATAAAACTATTAGCCAATGAGCAATTTTTATGTATTTCAGGGAAAAAAAGATGGTGTCAGTTTTCCCATCATTTGGTAATATCTTGTTGCTAGAAAATTATACATGAACTGATTAATCTTTAAAGCGCATTCAGATGCTCTCTCTCTCTCCCTGTTTCTATATGTGTGTATGTGTTTTCCAGAAAATTTCTATCTTGAAAAGCCTTTCTACATTCCCAAAACTCATGCTTGTACTTGTTAAATTTTGCTTTATGATCTCAAAATGCAGGGTTAAAGCATTTTCTTAAATGAGCTGCCATAAATTAGACTGTCTGAATACTGCAGATTACTCCATAATTTGTTTTCTGCCAAATAGATAATGCATTCAGCACATCATATTTATTAGAGCTGCTAAACTTCTACCCTTTGCTCTCTAATTAGGCTTTTCTTGTTACTATGTGTTTCAGAAAATATGACTGCTCCAGTCCTTAAACCTAATGAGCCCCAGCTGGGGTAGGATTAGAGTTGCACCAAGCAGGAGGGGGTTTAACCTTTGTTCAGCTGTGTTCCTCCAGATTATTCAGCCTTGGGGGCCAGCTGCTGAATGGGAAGGTCTTTCCAAATTGGGATTGGCTACCTTTGTGCCACAGGCCTACCATTCACTTAATTCTGCTTTTATGTGTCTGTTAACAGAAAGATGTCTTAATGCCACATCTGGAAAGTTGCTTGATTAACTATGTACATTCCCTCTTAACTGCAAAAGCCATTACAGTGTTGGTAGTGGGAGTAGTCTGGCTATTGGCAACACTGTCCATTTTTAAGACGGGTTTAGAATTTTATTTTATCTATGCATACAGATGTCAGAACATGTTGTCAGACACAACATGACATCATCAGAAACATAATGCTTGGGCCCTTACTTATCATTTTAAAAGCTTCTGTTACATACGTTTGTTAACTTATAGAAATTTATTAAATGTACTTCACTGAGTGGATGTGGATTGGGAAGAACAGATGGGGGGAAGATTTTGGGGTTTTGACCTGGGAGATAATTATAGTTTGTAACTATATTTATTCACCAGGCCATGCATTTATGTCTTATATACACCTTTTCTTGGGGGTGAATATGGATTACACATCCTCAGAATTCACTGCTTATTTTGTACTCAAGGCTTACTGTGATTAGGTATTATTCTAGGTGACCATATAGAATGTCAGGGATGGAAAAGTTAGCCATGTGCATGGTTAGTATACTGCTTATTTATATTTATGTTTTTATTTTTCTACTGCAAATTTAAAAAATGAGATTCATTGGGCATATGCACATATTGGGAACATTTCTATTGAGTCAGAATCTGTAATAGTCATGTTCTCTTGTACCCACATATAAGTCTTATCTCCTTAAAATCATCTGGTCCCTGTATCCCTTCTATAGTCTCATCACAGGTACATAGAGTCTCTGCCATTAATCTTTTATTTCTCACATTAATTCTACTTGTTCTTGTCCTCTTTGTTATGATTTTGTATGGGTTCTTTTACTTCGAACTTCAAATTTGAAATTCCTCAGTGAACATTATTATTCTCTTAAGCGTTTTATTTTTATTGAACATATCCTAGGTAATACTGATAAAAAACTTTCATATTCAAATTTTCTTACTTCTCAGTAATAAAACTTAAAGTTAACAAAATATATTAAAGATTTTTTTTAAGTTTAATTGTTAACAAAAAAAAAAAAAAAAAAGGATGGTCGATGGATGATAGGTCAAAGCACTGGAGCACATGAAAGGCAGGCAGAGGTCCCAGATTCAGTACCTGCTACACCTAGCATTAGTGGGCCAAGTAGCATGTGGCCAGTTTCTTGGGAAGAGACACTGAGGGCTTCCTTACTACTGGCAGGCACCTCTCCTCCTACTGAGAATAAAAGGAGGAATATTTATTTATTACTTTTTGGGGGGGGTCACACCTGGCTGCGCTCAGGGGTTACTCCTGGCTCTACTCCTGGCTCAGAAATCGCTCCTGGCAGGCTCAGGGGACCATATTGGATGCCGGGATTTGAACCCCGGATGTTCTGCATGAAAGGCAAATGCCTTACCTCCAGTGCTATCTCTCTGGCCCCAAAGAGGAATATTTAATAACAGTAAAGAATGTGACTCTGACAGGTGTGTTTTCCAACACTAATCAGTTGGACATGCTTTAAGTTAATGAAACTTTGCATTCCTACCTTAATGAAACAAATTTTAAAGATGAAGTAAAGTAAATGTATCTGGAGAATGTGTGAATCCACCTTGTATTATTTAAGCATTCCACAAATGTAAGTTGCTTTTGATGCTGTTGTTACTGCAACCTAAACAACTGGAGCCTTAATCTGTAGTCAATTACTTTTTCAACTACATATAGTTTAACACTGAGTATTTGCCAATCACCACTGTTGTTTAACTTTTTAATACATCAAGTTTTTGAATATACTACAAAAAGAAATTATTTAACTATACATTTGTCCAGCTGAATGCAATTTTTAAACTGATGAACACCCTCAAAATACATTATATTAATAGACAACTACTTAGCACACAGAATTCAATGTCATGTGGTCTGAATGGACCTCATCCAAGAGGACTTAGCTACCAAATCCACAGATGGATTGCATTATAACACAGTTTCACCTAAAATGAAATCTGTGCCACTGATTCTCAGGGCAGCAGAGCATCAAGCGTCCAACACTGTGATTTGTGTTGGCATCTCTTTCCTCTTCATGTGCCATGTAAGATTAATTATACCCATCTATTTGTATTATAGAAACTATTTTAGCATTTATGCACTTGAAGACAGAGAAGTTTCTGCTACCACCTAGTGAAATGGGGATGGAGGTAGTCCTTGGAATTTTACATTAGGAAAGTAAAATCCAGTGGTCTGCACCACTGCCAGCTTCTACCACATGAATCATCCACCACTCCCACATTCCAGCAAGAAATCGGGATTTCTCAGATCTACTCTTGATCCATTTCCAGAGACTAATTTTCTGTTTCTGACCACTTAAATGTGCCTTCAATATCCTATAAATATCTTACTTCCTTTGGTCTATTATCCAGTTTTGCCTCTTCCTCTGTAAATATTATCATGATCACCCAGTCTAGGTCTTCACCTTCTCTATTTAGTCTCCTTCTTATGAATTGCTCAGTAATAAGAAGGTCACAAGGTGTAAGCTACCATTTCTGTTGTGATCTTGATAGTCTAAAGATTTCTGGGAGACTTTTGGCAAAAGGAAGATCCTTGCTAAAGTTTATTTATATGATAAAATCACCATAAAGACTGATAAAACCATTGTGTCAGTCAGCAGGAAGGAGGAATAATCCAGACAAAAAGTATACCATGAGCAATTCATTCAGGGGTAATAGTGACATATATTCTAATTCATATATTATCTTGAAGATATCACTTATATTGATAATCGATAATATAATATTTGCTTAAATATTTACAACATTGAGAGCATTTTAAACACATGTGATGTTATTTCCACTTCCATTGCTTCACTTTCATTGATGAAATATGTACTGCAGAGAAAGACAAAAACTATATAGACAGATAGAGATATATAGAAAAATTTATAAATACATAGATAGATCTATCTATAACTTGTTAAGAAAAATGACTTTTCAAGTAAATTCTTGTGGAAATTTCCCCTTTAACATTAACTCTACATTTGAGGTAGTCTAGTGAAAAAAAGGCTTAAGCTATTCAGAATAGAAATGGGAAAGAAAAATATATATTCAGGAGAGAATACAATAAAGCAGTTCATTCTACATAAAACAGATCTTTTGGGTGTAGAGGACATCATAGGGAAGCATACAGTAGGAAATCGTCATGAACTTATGCCATACTTTATGGGAGGCTTTTAATTGGCTATATAAAATACCCCAGACTCACTCTTTATGTACCCATTGAATGTTAATGTGCTTGCTAACTATCCTTAATGACTTGTCAACTTAAATAACCAGTTCAAATATGGGGAACCAGAGTTGTGGAATTATATTGTATTGAATAAATGGCCAATCTGTAAGCTGACTGACAGTTGCCTAGGCAACCTTAAAGCTTGGCCAGTCCAAATATGTTTGTTTGTTTCCTTAGGTGTTTATCTAATTTTCTGAGGCCTACCTGCATAAAAACAGGGATCTAAGGTGATGATACAGTGAGTTTTAGATAGATTCCTGTGACTTGGAATCTAATAACCTGCCTTGAATTCTGTTATGAGACTGTAAAGATATCTTGAGAATGAGGTTCCAAGGTATCTTAGAATGAAACCTCAATGCTCCTGCATTTCAGGTGGGAACTGAATAACAATACGATTTGTCTATTTATGGGGGTGTTATTTACTTGTTTGTTTGGGGACACCTCTGGCACTGCTCAAGGCTTACTCCTGGTTCTATGATCAGGGGTCACTTCTGGCAGTTTTTGGGGATTCAATGAGGTACCAGAGATCTAATCTGTCAGCAGCATATCTCCTGTCCTAAATATCACACTGTTAATATGCACACTTAAAAATCACAGGAACAAAAATCCATTTAATCACTCATAATCATTGTTACTTTTGTGCAGAACTGAATCATAAGCTTGATCCTGGAGGCCAGCTCTTCTCAGGTATGAGGTTAGGAGACACCCCATGCCAGAGGCATTTTCCCTAGCTTGGGGGGTGCTGGGAGGCTTGGCAGGCCTCCAGCCATTCCCCTATTTCCCCCTGGACTCTAGGCCTGGCCTGAGTGCCATCTCCAGTGGCCTGTTGTGGGTTCCAGGTTGACTCTATTAGGGGTCTCCAGGCTTCCCTCCATTCTAGGGGGGAGGAGTAGAGGGAGAGGCCGGGCAGATAGCTGGCTTCTGGTGCCTTGATCCTGGAGGCCAGCTCTTCCCAGGTATGGGGTTAGGGGACACCCCATGCCGGAAGCATTCTCCCTAGCTTTGAGGGTGCTGGGAGGCTTTGGCAGGTCTCCAGCTGTTCCCCTATTTCATCCCCTACTCCAGGACTTCTCTGGTTGCCGGCCCAGGTGGACTCTATCGTGGTCCTCAGGATTTCCCCCTTTCTCTCCCCACACTAAGTGGGGGGGGGGGGACACATGGGGTGGATGGCGGGCCGATGCAGCACTGGTGTATGTCAGGACATTACGTCGTGACATTCACTGGTATTTTTTTTTCTCATTGGTCTCCATTTCAAAAACCGCGCGGGGGCGCTAGCCCCCATGCGTATCATATATATCTAAAATAAAAATGGGAGAATGGACTCTCAGGTTGGGAAGAGACAAGTTTGGGTGGGGGTACCATATATTTTCAAAATAAAAATGAGAGGATGGACTCTCATCCTGGGAAGAGGCCAGTACTCTTTTCCTACTTGTTTACTCTCAGTGGCCTCTTAGTCTCTTCCTTCTTTCATTGTGTAACTGTGGTTGCTACCATACTAAATTTCTGCTTAGTTCCCATAAACGGTGACAATTGAGTCCACTGTCTTAAGTTAGATTGTTTATTTCCCCCCCTTTTTATCTTTTCTCCTCTTTGTGAACTGTTCAATAAGGTATTTTGGTGAAAGAGTTCCTCTCTATCTTTCCTTCCCTTTGTTATTTGTTAAATAAGAAAGTTTGTAGAAGTGTCCCTCCATTTAATGTTTATATAAAAACCTAGTCAATTGGATTGTTGGACTTGTTCTAGCATCCCCATAGGCAACAATCTCGCCATGTGGTACTGTTCTTCCTTTGCATAGGCACATTAAAATGGGAAATTATATACAAATACATTCTTATCTTATAGAGATGGGAACACACAAATTTTCTTAAATGGTGACAATTGTGTCCACTGTCTTAAGTTAGATTGTTTATTTTCCCCACCTTTTATCTTTTTTTTCTCTTTGTGAACTGTTCAATAAGGAATTTTGGTGAAAGAGTCCTTCAGTTTAATGCTTATGTTTGAACCAGGTCACGGGGATTGTTGGACTTGTTCTTGTGGCCCCCTTATGTGCTGATAATGCCAGGTGGCATTATCCTTGTTTGCATGGGCACATTAAAATGGAAAATACTATACATACAAATAAGTTCTTATCTAATATAAATAGGAACACACAAATCTTGTGGTGCAATGGAACCTTACACCCTGAACATTGACATGATGATCTGGCACAGGCCTCAGAGTTTTGAGCATTTTCCAGTCACCCCTGAACCAGGGAAGCCATCTATGAAACATCCGAAGTTGTCTATGACATCATCTGGAAGCAATCCTCTACCAGGGAAGACCCTACTGCTGCTCTGACATCGTTTTACTCAAAAGAGTCTTCCCTTAACACTGAGAAGATTTAAACAACAACGACGACCTGCGTACTGGACAGGGCTTTTTGCATTGCCCTTTAATTGTGAGTTGAAATTAGATGCCGCTCCGCATCATCCTGACTTCAATGTTGGATATACAGATTCCAGGACCTTCAATACAGAAACATGAGACCAACAACAGAGACTGTGAAAAATATAACTGTATGGGCACTACAGACAATGACCTGGATTGGACAAACTTGTTTGCCTGGAGCCTAGAAATGGTCTTATGTCAGGAAACTTCAGAGGTAGGGTCTCCTTGTACTTAGGCCAAAGTTTTTCCTTTCCATGACCCCCATACTTTGGTGGGCCCATGCAAACAATAATTGCCACACTAACATTGTTTTTACAGTGCTCCTTTGACTCTAAACCTTTAAGAAACCACTAGTAAAAATATCTAGAACTGCAAAAAAAAATGGTTTACATTAGTATTAACATATATGCTTTTAGTTACACTAGCACTCTGGGGGATAAAGAAGGGAGATAAGGGATATATGCTTGGGAACAGGGATGAAGGGAGGGCAACACTGGTAGTGGAAAGGCCCTCATTTATTGTCGCTGTGTACCTTAAATATCACTGTGTAAGATTTGTAATTTACTTTGGCCACAATAAAAATAAATAAATAAATAAATCATATACAATCATAATAGTATTTCTAAAGTCAACTCGAGAAGCTCTGTTATTGAAATCTGAAATCCTTTGACAAAGGTATCATAAAGTATCTCTGAGATGATACTATGATGAAATATATTTTATTTTCCACAGCTCTACAATAAATATAAGAAATGAAGCTGGAAAATATTGAGAAATATACTGCAATAGTCAAACTTGAGACTAAATGAACTTCATAAAGGGTTTAATTATTAGCATTACTATTTTATTAATAAAATTGGTTTGTTATTTTAAAAAAGTACTTGTAAATCACAATGGTTTCAATAAAATTAAAATTAACAAGAAAAAACTGAATCATAAGCAAAAGTTTTTTTCATCAATTAACCATGAAATGCCATCATAAAAGAAAATGAGAAATGACTCTGTTTGCATGATTAATGCACACTTTGTCCCATACGTAGACCTGCACAGGAAGCAAACTTATCATCAAAATTTTGGCCTGAGCTCAGGACCAAGGGATAGTAGATGAATTAAAAGTTTGATGGTTGAAGATACGTTTTACAAAAGAGGATAAGAAAGCTGACAGGTGATGATAATTAGAACTTTGCCAGTGGAGTCTTGTATCTGTCACCTTGCTAATGAAGACTTTGTTGACATACACAGTTTCCAGGCTAATACTCCTTTACCACTGACTCTGTGTCTCCACACCTATCTTCATTTGTTTAATGTATTTATGCACTCCAACAGGTTACATTTCTTTACTTTTTAACTGTAATGCAACTTTTTCAGGAAACATAGTTATGCGGATTTGTTTTAATATTTATCAGGTAACTCTTTTAACATCCATATGAATTAAGTCCCTTCTTAAATCATATCAATCTGCATTTTTGAGGACATTGTCACAATTTTAATAGCACATTTATTTGTATTTGTATGTGTATGTTATCTATCTTCCCTTTAAACTTCTTAATTTGCTTGGTTTATTTAGGGTACTTTATATGTTCATTTTAAAATCCAACTACTAGGGGCTGGAGATATAGCATGGATGTAGGGCATCTGCCTTGCATGCAGAAGGATGGTTGTTTGATTCACGACATCCCATATGGTCCCCCGAGCCTGCCAGGAGTGATTTCTGAGCCTAGAACCAGAAAAAAACCCTAAGTACTGCCGGGTGTGACCCAACTCCCCCAACCCCAAAAAAGAAATCCAACTACCAAAGATGATATTTTCTAATTGTCAAACTGAACATGGGCAAAGATAATCGCAATGAGCTCATCAAAACATTTATTGTTGCTGCATTTATTTCATTCGTCTTCATATTTCTGTTCATATTTATTAGCATTCCTTGTTGCACTTCTTTGAGAGTTTTACACTATTATGACCTTTTCACTCTTTCTCTCAATGACCTTAAAATGTGGATATTTCAGATGGGCTTTTATCATTGCTATATTTCTATTTTTGAAGAAAATATACTGACTACATAGATTTGTATTGATTCAATAAATCAATAGGAATAATACAAGTCCTATTACATCCTAAGTCACTTAGAACCTATGTGCCATAAGTCATTAAAAAGTTATGTTCCAATGATTAGACTATCTTCTAAGATTAATGTGATGTACCTGTACTTAAATTATTCATTATTTTATTGGTATGAATAGTAATTTTTAATTAGTTATTTTGTGGGTGACCGCGCACCCCACAAAAGAACTCTGGATGAATTTTCCACCGCCTGCCTGATTCAAGCCACAAAGTTTGCATAGCCCCGAGCCAAAAGGAAACTCTGCAAATAAATTTAGCTCAGTGCAAAGAATCTGGCTTAACCAGATTCCTTAACCTTTCCATGGAACCTGTTTTTGTGCCTGCTCTCAAGCAGATATGTTTTTGTAAATTATGATCCTTATTGCTTACACAAAAGAAAGATTTAAATGGAAAATAGGCTAAACAAAAAAATTGTATTTGCGTAAATATCAATTAGCTATTTGTTTAAGAATTTGCTTCCCCTCCCCTCATCCTGCCAGGTTCCTCCTTATCCTTCCCGCCATCAAAATGTGTTTATGCTCCCATTGGTTAAAATTGTTGTACTTGTACAAATCTGATTGGTTTGTGTTTCAATCCTATGTTACTACTCCTCCCACTGGAGCAGGGCATAAAAACCCTGCTCTCCCCTTATTAAAGCCTCTCGACTGGCAACGTCACCCTGAGCGTTTTACTAACTTCTACAGCTTAATTTTTTAGGTGTTCACAAAAGAGCTTAACACTCGCGAATTATTTGTAGTTGTCTTCTGCCTTCTGTCCTGGTTGAGAGAAAGCTGCTGGCCGGAATTCTCTCCCAGTAAAGGACAGGAGCAGAGGCAGTTACATTATTTCATATGGTGTTCTAATAGATAATTGAAGTATAGTATGGACAACAACAAATTGGTTATAAATAGTTCCCAGGAAGAGAAGTATACTTCTCTATGTTGGTGGGTAGAAGGTAGATCATAAAGAAAAGAGAAAGTGAAGAATTGACCTATGTACAAGAAATCTGATTGTAGTTTCCATGAGAAAAATCTGGTAAGGCAGAGTAAATAGACTTAAGTCAGGTTTGTTTGAGTAAATACATCAGAGTGTGGTGTAGCAGTTCTCATTACATGGTCTAAACCCAGCACTAAGGAAGGTAAAAAAAAAAAAAAAAGTGGGCCCGGAGAGATAGCACAGTGGTGTTTGCCTTGCAAGCAGCTGATCCAGGACCAAAGGTGTTTGGTTCGAATCCCGGTGTCCCATATGGTCCCCCGTGCCTGCCAGGAGCTATTTCTGAGCAGACAGCTAGGAGTAACCCCTGAGCACTGCCGGGTGTGACCCAAAAACCAAAAAAAAAAAAAAAAAAAAAGTGAATAGTGTAGTAGAGTGTAAGAACAAGTAAAAAACAGTGGTGAGGATGTGGATTTGGGACCAATTAGTTTGTACTTGAAAAGAATATACACAGGAAAGTTGTTTACATTTCTGAATTAGCAAATATGCTACATAAATTAGGATAAACTAATTTATGGTATAGTAACACATAAGTCCATAACCTCAATTTTTTACTTTCACAAAGTCTTCTCTGGATCTAGATAACTATATTAACTTGCCTCTCTGTTACCTTTATTCAAGGTTACTATGGTCAATAGGGAAAAATAAAACACATTCTGGAGCACTGCATATCCTTTTACCAGTGCCTAAGGCCCACAAGTACATATTTCACTTTGGCTTGAACTATACTAGAATTTTATCTACTCATTAGAACTACTCAGATGGAGGTGCTTATGAACACAGGGCTGGGTTATATTTTCCTACGTTTATCTCTTTGTCTGAGCATTATGGTGAGATGTAATTGTAGAGGTGCAAAAATGTAGCAGGCCTATAATCCAAAGTAAAGGGTTGGATGGAAAGTATGACTAAACATAAGATACATAAGCACCATAAGATACATTTATGTCAAGACCACAACAGAACAAGACATTGGTGGCTCTGAATACTGATGCAGGGGTATTGAAAGTAGAGATTACCATTCAAAAACCCAGGGACTGATGTTTAACTCCTCACAAAGAGGGAGTCAAATGGGTACCATCATGAGAATGAGAAATCCTTTATTCTAGTCTTTCTCTTTCTCTTTCTCTTTCTCTCTTTCATAGCTAAAGTGTCTGACAAGATAAAAGGAATGACAAACCAATGAACACTGCTGAATATACATCCCGAAGAGACTAATTTAATACAAAAAGGAGGGAGTGGCAAGTCAGAAATAAGGTTTGTTACTCCAATGGACAGATCAATTATTTTTCACTGCCTATTAAAAAAATTGGCTCCAATGCAAGCTAAATTAACTGTAGCATACTTCACTTAATGACTCTTACCTTTAAATATCCCTACATGTATCTAAATTTATTTTCATTTATTATAAATAAAATTGCCATTTTTATTTTGTTCACAGCAAAAATTAGATTATATATTTGTATATGTATTGACACATTTGAACTACTAACACACACTTTATATTTTTATTTGAAAAATGTGTATGGAGCTTCAGAAAATGGGTAAGACCCTAAGATTATCATAGTAAACTGGACAAAAATAGTCCCTCTATCAATAATGTTGATGGTTTATTAAAAGCAATATCTCAGATTATACATTAATTAAAATTGTCCTAAATATTATGAAGTAAAAATATACATATCTCCCACTGCCATGGGACATTTAACAAAAGAACTTACTGCTTGTTCTTGCTTCTGGTCATTTTATTCTGCTCTCAGTCTAGAATTTCCTTCCCTTGTCTTTGACGTTAAATTTTCCAAGATGCTTTGCACAAAATCCCAGATGTCCTCATGCATCTGCTTCTCTCTGCTCACCTCAGCAAGAAGCACTCTGTCTTCCCTTTGCAGACAGCAAAACATAGTTTTACCAGTTTTCTTCTCTAACATTACACTTTGATTGCTTATACAAGACAGTTTAAAAAATTTCTTCACATAGCTTAAACCCTGAAGGCAGGAATGAATATGTCAAGTATCTTTATAAACTTTCTTAAGTCTAGTGTAAAGCCTTGCAACTAGAGACAAAAATAAACATTAGATGCATAAATAATGTTCAAATAAATCCAAATTAGACTATTGATTTTGTTCTGTATGAGACGCAAATATCAATTTCAGTAATTTCACAGTTATGTATTGTTGTATTAAGAATATGAACTCAGGGGCTGGTGCAGTGGCACAAGCAGTAGAGCGTTTGTCTTGCATGTGGTAACCTAGAATGGACCATAATTCAATCCCTCCAGTGTCCCATATGGTCCCCCAAGCCAGGGGCAATCAGATTTCTGAGTGCATAGCTAGGAGTAACCAATGAGTGTCACTGGGTGTGGCCCAAAAAACAGAAAAAAAAAAAAGAATATGAACTTAATACAGGTATTCAAGTAAAATGGGAAGCATTGAAAGGTTTCTTATTTCTTTGTTTTTTGGATTTTGGGCCACATCAGGAAGTGCTCAGGAGTTACTCTTGGTTCTGCACTCAGAAATTGCTCTGGCAGGCTTGGGGGATCATATGGGATGCCAGGGATTGAAACTGGATCCATTCTGGATTTTCTGTAGGCAAGACAAATGCCCTACTGCTGTGCTATCACTCTGGCCCCATCTTCTTTATTTTTAAAAAGATAATATGCATGTATGGATTGCAAGTTAGAATGGCTTATTTTTTAATTATGGTATGTGAAATAATTGTATTACGTTTCCTCACTCTAAAGTCTTGCACAGCCATATGCCTCTAACCTGGAAACCCCATAATTTTGTCTTATGGTATTATGTCCCATCTTTAAGATGTCTCATGCCACATATCCTCTAAGTCTAAAACTATGAAGATGTACTAGCATGTCCATACAGAGCATTACAACATACACCTCTTATATTGTGGACAGAAGGAATGTGACACTCCTATTTCTCATAGTACACAGTTTTAACTCTCATGGAGTAATTGACAATGCCCTCCTCTTACTCAGCCCACACACACTGCCTAGTAAGGAAAATAACTTGAATAGCACATATATTATTAGTAGCCGTCTGGTATAAACAACTCAACAGATCAGTTTCCGAAAACTGGAAATATAAGCCTCCATCATAACACCCACAATACTCAAAGAATAATAGAAAACTAAAGACTGTAACTGCAATTGCAGATAGAGACAGAAATTTAGGCAAGTCCCTAAGCCCATCAAAATTCTTAAGCTCTGTTGCTGGGAACCTAAAATCAGCACTCACTGAACTGGCTACAGAAATTAGACAAGCACTTGTCAGTAAAATTAAGTATCCAATAGACTAGAAATTGAATCAAATTAAAAATAATCTTCCTAGAGGATGAGATAGATAGTCCATATGAATGGATTTGAAGAGCAAAAGTACACAGGTCATATCAAGTAATAGTAGTAGAACTACACAGGAAGTGAACCATATAAATTAACTGGAAGACAACATACAAACTATCATTGCAAAGGAAGTTGAAATAAAAGAGAAACAAAAGAATAAAAAAATCTAAGGCACTTAATGAACAAAAACAAGAATAATAATCTCTAAATTATAGGTATTCAAGAAAATAAGGAAAAGAGAAAGGAGAAGAATGAATTGTAGAAGTCATACTAGCTCAGAACTCTCCCATCTTTCAGAAAGAGGCAGCTGCATAAATTCAAGATGTCAAAAGAGTACCAAGCAAAATAGATTCAAACAGTTCAATAACAAAACACATAGTAATCACAATGGCAAAGACCAAAGTGAGAATCAAATTGCTTAAAGCAACAAGAGAGAATAAAAACCTTAAACATAAGGTAAATGACATAAGAATAAAACATATCTTCTATGTGTAATGGTAAAAGTGAAAAAGTGGAATGGCATATTCAAATTACTAAATGAAAGGACCTTTCATCCTAGTACACTACCCTACAAAGCATTCATTTAAATGAAAGGGTGGAATAAAAACATTCTCAGATGAGCAAGAGCTGATGATATACAAGATGATAAAACTAGCCTTAAATGAACTATTGAAAGGCTACTCCCAACAGTCAAATAGGCCGGTGTAGAAGCAACAACCCTACATAGTAAAATGGCAACGCAGACCTTTTATCAATAACATCCCTGAATGTCAATAAACTAACTTTGTACATCAAAAAGCACAATATAGCAAGGTGAATCAGGAAACAAAATCCATTCACTTGCTGCTTACAGGAAACATCTAAAATCACAAGACAGACACAGGCTTAGAGTAAAAGGTTGGAAAACAATTGTTTGAGATAAACGAAACCAAACAATCAACCAAACAAAAAACCCAGGAAAGCCATACTTTGACCAAATTGCTTTAAGTACAAAATAAGTGATTAGAAACAGGGATGGACACGAATTATTGATCAATAAAACAAGAGACCAAGAAATTTTAATTCTAATCAACATATATATATATATATATATACCAAATGATGGGTCAGAAAAGTTTGTAAGATCTTTACTCACAAACCTCGAGGTCACATGGATGAAAATATAAAAGTTGGAAACTTCCATGTGCTGCTGTTACCACTGGCTAGATTCACTAGACAAATTACCAGTACAGACACAACAATCCCTATTGAGGAACTATAAGATCTGGACCTAATAGATCATTTAGGCCTTCATCCTCAAAAATATGAGTACAGATTGTTCTCTAGTAAACACAGAACATTCTCCAGGTTTGTTTACATTTAGGACATACAGCTAATTTACATAAATTCATAATATAGAAATCATACAAAAAATTAGAAATTAATAAAAAAAGAGAATATGAAGAAACTCTGACTCTGGAGAGTGAATAACATGTTAAATAATAGCTGGATCAAAGAGAAATTCAAGGAAAAAATTAAAATTTTCCTTGAGACTAGTGATAATAAAGTAACAAGTTATCAAAACCTATGGGACGCATCAAAAACAGTATATAGAAGAAATTCATAGTAATGCAGGCATATATAAAAGAAAGAAGACAAAAAACCAAAATGAACAATATTTATAAATGTTTGGAGAAAAAATAACAAATAAATCCAAAGTCTATTAACACATCACAAAGAGTGGTGATGAAGTTAGAGAAATAACTATATTGACAACTATCATGACAATGGTAGTGAGTGAGAGAAATAGAATGCCTGTCTCGAATACAGGTTGGGGGGAGGAGGAAAATGGGGGACATTGATCTTGGGAAGGTAGCACTGGTGAAGGGGAATGTTCTTTTCTATAACTGAACCCCAACTACAAACATATTTGTAGTCATGGGGCTGAAATAAAGATATTATTTAAAAAAAAAAGAAGAAGAAAATAAATAATAAAAACCAAACCAGAAGTCAGTGATATGACAACTAAAAAAAAAAAAAATACAAAGAATCAATGAAACCCAGGATGCTCAGGGTTTGAGGCCATAGAAAGACAAGGTCAGCCTCCAGAGGACATCCATCTTAGAAGATAAATGACTGTAGATCAACCCAATCCCTGAAATGGGATAGAAACAAAAGCACAGTATAGAAGTATGGGATCCCCAGAATTGCAGGTTTGTGATGACACACGGTTTCCAGATTAATCACTTCTTGGCTGTTTGAAGTTGATTTTTATGGAGATTATTGGTTTACTATTGGGCTACTTGCTTTGGACAGTAGTTGAATTTGTTTAATTGGTTACTATAAACAAGCTAAATTGTGAGTATTCTAGAAAAACAGTGGCTCATGGAATACACATCGGTTAAAAGTTTTAATAAAGGTAAATATATAAAATAAATGGCAATGACCAAGTGAAGAAAAATGGCATAGTGAGAAACAATTCTATAGAACTTTTAAGTGCGTATATTGAAAGCATTTGACCTTCAAGAGAATGTTTTGGCTAACAGATTGACTTCCTGGTTGCCTTCTTTAGGCTGCATATCAGAGTTTTATTCTGCTGTGTTACCTGATCACTGTTCTACTCTCATTATCTCTGGTATGTTTGAAGTGTTTTTTTTTTCTTAATCAAAAATAGCCCTTATTTTTTCTAAATTAACTTCTAAATTGTCAAATAGTACTTTCAAAAATGTATTTCCCTTAGAAGCAACTTCCTTCATGATTATTCCATGTATCATGGATAAATACTGTTAGATATAACTTTTCTTCCAGTTCTCACAGATGAATTCTCTCAGTATTTCTATTCTATGAACAAGAAGACTGACACACAGGAGTTTGCAGAAAGTTCCCTCTGTTTTGGAAGCAAAGAAGTACCGATATTTATTAAGTCAATAAGACTTCTTTTGATTTTCTTACAGTTGAATATTTTATTTTTGTTGTTATTTGAAGTTCAAACCTGGTGATGCTCAGGGGTTATTCCTAGCTCTGCACTCAGGAATAACTCCTGGTGGTGGTATGAGACCATGTGGGATGCTGAAGATTGAATCCAGGTCAGCAAGGCAAGTAGTGCCTTAACCACTACATTATCTCTCCAGCCCTAGAATATTTATTTTCTAATTGATGGTAGCACACCTAGATGTGCTCAGGGATTGTCCCTAGCTCAGTGCTCATGAGACTATAATACCAAGGTTTGAATCTGGGTCTCTTGCATGTAAAACATACACTCAAGTTCTTTGATTTATTTTCTTTAAGGCCAAAATACTTTCAATATATATACTTAAAGTTCTTTAGAATTGTTTCTCACCATGCCATTTTCTTTACCTGGTCATTACCTTTTATTTTATATATTTACCTTTTTAAAAACTTTTAACCAATGTGTATTCCACAAGGCACTGTTTTTCTAGAATAGTCTCAGTAAATAACAGTTCTCTTTTGTGAAGATAGAGTATGGTCATAACTACTCACACTCATGCAGGGATAAAGAGTTATAATCATCAGGAACTTTGAGGACACAAAAAATAGGTGACACCTCAGGGGTATAAAGACAATGTATAAACATGAAGGAAAACACTGTTCTGCAGGATAAATCATATATCAGGTCAGCTATCCATAATCAAACAGAGAATTGTTTTTTTTTATCCCTGACACTTCAGTGATCCAGAGTGGATTATGAATATGTGTGCATGTGTGTTTGAAAAAGAATGTGTGTATGTGTGCAGCTTTGAAGTGCCATTTTGCTGTGAAGGCAGAAAATTGACCTAGCTCTTCCTTGTGCCTTGCATGGATCCTTGACCCCCACAGTCAGAGCTCAGTGAGCCCTGTGAATTGGTATTTCTCACCATTTTCATACCTGTCTCATTTGTGATTTTTCTTTGCTTTCTCTGCCTAGCAAGGGAATGCCTGAAGAACAAATCTTAGCACACAGTGGGTGTTCAATACATTTGGCTCACATACCAAGAAAGAAAATAAAAAATCATTGTGATTTTTCTTGCCTGAAAGACAACTCCCTGGAGTATGAGAAAACTAAATTATAACTGAAACCAGTAGTTTGCCCTGAAAGGGTATTTGTTCATACATATACAGGGTGAGAAATGAAATGATAAAAATATTCTCTTAGCTGTAATGTATCATACTGTTTATTGTGGTTGGTTTTTTTTTTCTTCCAAAAATATTCCCCTATGCTTTTTCAGGTAAGAAACATGTATTGGTCAATTTAGTGATCTAAAATATATTATAAATATTTTTAATAATGTTATAGTTCTTCATTTTTGTGAAAGTAATGCTAACAAAGAAGCATTAACCATAATGACTATAGGGCATGAATTATACAGGCTATATAAGTATGTCTATACAATATGGAATCAATGTCATCCTTATATCATAATCTGAACATCCCATGGTAAGAAAGAACAGATTGACATCTCTCTTCAGTGTAACAAGGGCAAGATATTTAGGAAGTTTCATAACTCTCATAAGGCATTGATGTCCTAATGAGCAATTCATTGTTGCTATGTACCAAACACCCTGATCCTAAAAGTTTCCATTGAAATCAAAATTTCTTTTTTTGGTTGTTATTGTACTTTGATTTTGGAACACATCCAGCAGTGCTCACGGCTTACTCCTGGCTCTGTTTTCAAGGATAACTCCACGATGACTTGAAGGATAATAGGTGGTACTGGGGATCAAACCTGCACTGGCCAGGTACATAGCAAGCCCCCTACCCACTGTACCATAGCTCTAGATATGAAATCAAGTTTCTATTTCAAATTTAGAAATGTGACTAACTTGGATATTCTGACTTGGAATAATTGGAATTATCAGTTGATAGTTCTCTTTGAACTTTAGAAAGTCTTCACATATTAATTCACACCACTGTGGTGTGTCTGAGTGGGAAATGAAAGAACTTCATAGAGTGATGATGGTCAGAATGTTTTCTCCAAGCACAGATTGGTTGTAGACGCCCACCTTCTATGAGAGAAGGCATATCACTCATGAATTCCTTTCTGGTTTTTTTTCCTCACTTATTCCTCTGATGAGCAAGAATCATCTGTTATGACAATGACCTAAAAATTAAGTTACTGAGAAGTGATTATTTGCCTCTCAAAGCATCAGTTTTTCATCTAGGTAAGGTGCCTACCGCCAACCCATTGTCCCTGAGTTTTATACACATGTTGTCTCCTATGCTGGTTATTCTGCTCCAACATTTTCCTATTGGTTCAGACTTCCTGCACACATGACATCTGATCTGTTTTCTTTTCATCCTAAATCCAGTTTTATTTTTACTTCATGTCCTAAACTATCCTTAATTTTTGGCTCTATAGCTGCCAACAGTCTTGGCTGTTCCTCTTGCTAGAAATATAATAGAAAATCCATCTTTCACTGTGCAACCATGGAAACCAATCCTATAACTAGCCATTTAATAGCTCTATCAACACGAGCAGCCCCTTAAAAGTGGAGGAGGAAAGCACAGAGAGTCTGTGGGTCAAAATGAAGCATAAAGGTCAAAGACAGTATGCAATCTCTGTTCATTTTCATGAACAACACAAGGTGAAAAAAATGAACATATAATAACAAGGACTTGATACTTGTTCTGTTATATTGCAACTGTGAAGTTTAAAAACCTATAACTAGTATCTCAGTGTGAGAAGTGGGATGTAACCATTTGTAGGCTAGTATAAATTTATCCAAGATGTTTAAATGATACTTAGTTTGCATTACTTGTTTCTTAGTCTTTTTTAAAAACCTAAATCATGGGATTGATACCAGAAAAAATGTTCTCCTCTGCTAGGAATTCTATTCAATGATAAGGGGAAGTTTCATGATGAAAAAGAGGTGAGATACTCGCCCACACCTTTCTTATTTTTGACTCAGGATTTTGGTAATGCAGTGCAGTTCAACATACAATAAACACGATTAGGCTTCATTTCATTGCTTAAACTTACTGCCAGCAGAGTTTGGTTGCCTCATTAGAATGACAAAGTAGAGCCCTGGGACTTTGTTGCACCAAGCAATGCCAATCCCCTGCTCTCCTCTCCCTCATCCGCTACCCTGGCCTACTTTCTGAGAATTTAATTTTCACCTTAATAGAGAAAGACACAATTCAAAAGATGGATAATATTCAGAGATTACACAGACTCTCTTAACCCCCAGACAACTTTATTTTAAGGGTAGGATTAAAAAAATGATTAAATTGGGTCCAGGAAATAAAAAATATATATTATTAGATATAGGTTTATGTGGGAAAAAAAAAAGAATGAATGTAGGCATCACAATACTGTATATCTGACTGGGGATCTACTATAATACTCAATTTCCATTCTAGGAAGAATTATCAGTTTACAATGTACTCCTTTTCTGCTTTTCAACATTATAGAAACATAATTTGACATTTTATTGATTGATTGATTTTTGGGGCCATACCCATCAACACTTAGGGGTTACCCCTGACTCTGTGCTCAGAGTTTTATTCTCCTTTCTCCTTGGAAAAAAATTACTCCTGGCTCCTGGGGACCATGTGGGATACTGGGAATTGAAACCAGGTCCATTCTGGGTCACCACATTCAAGGTAAACCCCCTGCTATTGTGCTACCACTCCATCCCCATAATTAGACATTTTATTGATAGAACTTGTCACATGGATATCTTGGGTTATCTTACTTCTGCAGAGACTATGTTTTTCACAAAATAGACTGCCAACATAGATTTTTTAAGTATGGCATCGTGTAAAATTTTATTTATTCTAGGGCTAGAGCGATAGCACAGCGGTAGGGCATTTGCCTTGCAAGCAGCTGACCCAGGACGAATTTCTGCTCGATTCTGGGTGTCCCGTATGGTTCCCCAAGCCAGCAGCAATTCTGAGCACTTAGCCAGGAGTAACTCCTGAGCGTCACCGTGTGTGGCTCAAAAACCAAAAATAAATAAAAATAAATTATATTTATTGGGAGAGAGAATTCCTAGATAGCCATGTCTGCAGCATTTATGTTCTTCCAGCTCTCCTCACTTTTGCTTTTATAATTGTTGACACAAGCTCCCCAAGGTGTTGTGAGAATCCTATTACTTGATGGGTGCAGAAATATGCTCTAAATAGGGAGCTGTATTAGCTATAAGATGAAAGGTAACTACAAATAATTAATGTAGGACCAATCAAAAACCAAAACTAAAATACATGTAAGATTCAAGTTTAGTGATTCATCAAACATTAGTCAGATAAGAAGTAGGTTTTTATCTAGATAAAGAGGCAGTTAAGGTAAAATGTAATATTCCCTTGGATTCATAAAATTCTGGGCTCAAATTTTTGGCTCATATTAAAGGTTGTTTGTCATTGGTTTTTTTTTGGGGGGGGGTAGGAGGGATGCATTCAGTGAATCTCAAGGCTTTTTCCTGGATCTGTGGTTCCATACTCATCCTGGCAGTATTGGGAACTATATGAGAACTGCAAAGCAAAAACCTTGTTTACTAAATAAAATTTGTATAAAAGTAAATAATTAAACACATTATAGAATCTAATTTTAAATCTTGTTATTTGTGTAAGGTAGCAGAATAAATAAAATAATAATATCTAAGATTCTCACCTAAATTTTTCAATTTTATCAAAGTAGAGACAAAAATCTCATTTATAAGATTAATATGATGTCAGTGATGCTCTAGAAGAGGAAGACCATTAGAGAAATAAGTCAAGACAACAAAATAAATATACATCTGAGAACCAAACTTTTCAAACTTATTCAAAACTTTCAGTCTTTGATTCTGAAATTCTCCTACATTAAATTATATTTATTTATTTATTTTTAATTTTTGGGTCACACCCAGCGGTGTTCAGAGGTTACTCCTGGCTGTCTGCTCAGAAATAGCTCCTGGCAGGCACGGGGGACCATATGGGACACCGGAATTTGAACCAACCACCTTTGGTCCTGGATGGGCTGCTTGCAAGGCAAACACCGCTGTGCCATCTCTCCGGGCCTAATTATATTTATTAAGTTAATAATGGCAACATTATTTTAAGAACTCTTACTCTTAAAACCAGGAAAGTCATTTAGCTGCATTACAAAAATTAAACCTGCTGTACAAGTAATCTTATTTTAATCTCAAGAGATATTTCATGAATAAATGGCAGAAGCACTAGTTTGTATAAGTATTTAGAAGAAAAGACATTTTAGTTTGGGATGCCTACCGAAGTATTTCTAGAAGAGTCTGCAATGAATTAGAATATATTAAAGGACATAAAACATATGTTAATTTTGAATGCCAAGAGTAAATTATGTGAAAGAGGGAACATACAAAGGATGCTCTTCTGACAGTAAGCAAAGCAGCCTGTTTATAGTGGAGACTGAATAGATATGGTGGTAGAAAAAGTTAAAATTTGAAAAACTAGTAAATTGTAATTGGAAATGACATGGTAAGATATTAAGTAATGATCTTCAAAGGCTTTAGCCTTTAAGCAATAAGGAACATATTTAGAACTTTTGCACAAAGCATTAAGGATAAAAGTGTTTCATTGCAAAGAATTTCATCATTCATCACAACAAATTTAAGGAGGAGAAAATGACAACAAGAAAGGAAATGATAGTACTATTTTCAAAGTCTGTCTTGGTAAGTCATGAATCAGGTGTATGGCAGTAGGAGTTAAAAGAAAGTTAGAGAAAACAAATAAATGGATAGAAGAAAAGTTGAGGAAGAATTGTTTGGGTTGTTGAACAAATAAAAGAAACTAGACAGAAGTGAGTAAATTAAAGACCAAGGAAAAGCAAAGTAGAGCATATTTTGACACTTGATCTTGGGGAAAAAAAGGCCAAGAAACGGGTCAAGTATATTTTGAGAATGATCATAAGATCTTCAATTTCAGAGAGTGATTTTTGGACAGTGGTAGTATTGAGTAAGTAAGTATAAGACCAGGAAGGGATCATCTATGACTAGGTAAAAGTGTCATGGTGTTAGCATAAAATTAGGTTCATTCCAGACACCACAAAAAGACCTAGAGGAGAGTAAAAGAGCATGTACAGAGCTTGTAGTTATTTCCATGGCAGTATGCTTCAAGGGCAGAGAAACCCTGTATCTCTGAGGCCAAGGGAATTCTGTTTCTAACTCCCCAATATTTACTGTGCCAATGCAAATGAGGGGGAAAAATGAAAGCCCAATTTTTTTAATTTTGGGCTAAGATTATTGCTTGATTGTTGTCTGTATTGTGGTGGTGCTTTCCTTTTTTTTTTTTGTTTGTTTGTTTTTTTGTCATTATAATTTTTGGGGTTTTTTTTGTTTTGTTTTCTTGTTTGTTCCTTTTTTTCCCTTAATTTTTATGTACTTTTTGTCTTTTTGTGATTTTTTTCTTCCTTTTCCTTTTTCTTCTCTTAAATTGATATTTATAACCCTCAAGATGGACCCCTCCCGGATTTATTTTGTGTTTTTTTTTCTGACTTGTTTTTGTTTTCTTTTTCTCTTCAAACAGAACCACATAACTTGAATCATCTTGTTCTGCCTCATAAATTGAAAGGGGAAAAATGGATTGTACCAAGACCAAACAGTTGTATGAACATTGAGTAGAAATAAAAAAAAATGATGTTTTAAATACCAAATCCAAAGCCCACGACAACAGAATTGATACCTTTTCTACAACAAGCTAGACACAGATGGGACCACTTATATAGCAGCCCAGGGAGCAAAGGAGGGGGATATGGGATGCATGCTGGGAAGAAGGTTGGAGGAAGGACAACACTGGTGGTGGGAATGCCCTGGGTTCAATGCAGCTATGTACTTAAAATATTACTGTGAAAGATTTATAATCCATTTTGGTCACAATAAAAATTATTAATAAATATATACCTCTATCTTAAAAAATTTTACTCTTATAAAATTTTAATCTTATTATAATTGCAACTCATTTAAAGTTTTATATAAAATCCAAAATTTTTATATAAAATTCCAAAGGTGAAATATGTAGAAGCATGTAAACAAGTTAGATTCATTCCTGAAATTATGAGTTCTTGAGAATTTTATGAAAGATCTACATACAAAACTTAGATGCTAAATAAGTTAAAATGTATTATATAGTTCAAATAAATGAATCCAGGTTCTTTGTGTACAACATCATTTATTCTGTTTCCCAATGGCTGACTATCTCAGGGAATGATGACTTGGTCTTTGCCTATGTTCTCTAACAATGTAATTATTACCAATTTGGAATCTACCAGTGGAAGTTCTTTTACCCATGTTGCCTTGCTGGGGCTTGCGGTTCTGTACCTGGCATTGTGTATCTCTGTACTCTGGCCTATCTAGGGCTGTGATAGCCTGACCATGTGATTTTGGGTGAGATTATTGTTGTCCTGCTCTCCACTGCTTTGAGTAGCAGTTCCCAGTTTCCTGGCTGGGAACTTAATTTGATCTGCTTTGATCTCCCACTCCCAGACATCCTCTTATTGATTTTGATTGGATACCTTTAAATTTAAATGAACAGTTAGATAAATTGGTTCCCCTTGCATTCCACCCTTTCATTCTCTCTGTACAATAATAAGGAATTATTCTGGGTTGACAGCAGGAGTGACAACAGGACCTGTTTTGTGCTCAGTAACTCAGTAAACCTGATTGGGAAATAGGGAAACTAGGTTTGTGGGGTCAAATCTTGTTTTAATTTTGCAACCCCATCACTTGCTTGTTGTACAATCTCTGTTAAGTTACTAACCAACATACTTTTCTTTTTTTCTTCTATTAAAAATAGACATTAAACACTCTTTAGCCCTTAGGACTAAGTAAACCAAATTATGTATAGTGTTTGGGACACGATGAACTAATTTAATGAATATTTCTAAGCCTTGCTTTTTTGCTTTTTTGCTTTTTCTTTCCTTTTTTTTTTT
Organism: Suncus etruscus; assembly: GCF_024139225.1. Lineage (NCBI taxonomy): Eukaryota > Metazoa > Chordata > Mammalia > Eulipotyphla > Soricidae > Suncus > Suncus etruscus. Next base: position 29,240,743 of record NC_064849.1, read on the forward strand.
TGTTTTTTTTTGGGGGGGGCCACACCCGTTTGATGCTCAGGTGTTACTCCTGGCTAAGCGCTCAGAAATTGCCCCTGGCTTGGGGGAACCATATGGGACGCCAGGGGATCGAACCGTGATCCTTCCTTGGCTAGTGCTTGGAAGGCAGACACCTGACCTCTAGTGCCACAACACTGGCCCCATCTTGCTTTTTTCTTATATTCTAAAATTAGTATCATATTTATTGTTGGAGTGCTCACTGGATATTTTATTTGACACTTCCTTTTCGTACTGTTGTGGTGTTTCACCCTCTTTTTCACCTTCGTCTCTCAAACCGAGGATGAGAGCCTCTAGAAGGACTCCTCCCATTTTCGGCGTATTTGATTTTTACCCCAGTTTATTACTTTTCTTTTCTTCAAAAAAAAAAAAACACATAAATTGAACTATCTAGTCCTGCTTCCCAATTAGAGGGGGAAATAAGGGAGATACCAAGACCAAACAGGTGTAAGATCACTAATTAGTAAGCTAGGCACAGAGGGCAACACTCATTCTAGTAGCCCCAGGGATGAGGGAGGAGGATAAGGGAGGCAGGATGGGAACAGAGGTGGAAGGAGGATAATTTGGTGATGGGAATTCCTCTGATTTTATGTTAATATGTACCTAAAATATTATTGTCAGTGATATGTAAGCTACTATGATTAAAATAAAAATTATATTAAAAATTATTATCATAATGTTATTTACTCATGGGCATAATCTAAGAACTTATATTTTATTTATTTTTTTTTAACTTTTTTTTTTTTTTTGGTTTTTTGGGCCACACTGGCGGTGCTCAGGGGTTACTCCTGGCTTTCTGCTCAGAAATAGCTCCTGGCAGGCACGGAGGACCATATGGGACAGCGGGATTCGAACCAACCACCTTTGGTCCTGGATCGGCTGCTTGCAAGGCAAACGCCGCTGTGCTATCTCTCCGGGCCTGAACTTATATTTTAAAAGTACACAAAGTTCCTTGCAAAATGACTAACCTGTAACCAGTTCTCACTGTAAATATATGCGGACTACTCACTTAGTAAACATATTTCTAGCTCATTACTGAGTAGAAACTTTTCTCCAAAAGGGTGAGACCTTAAAAATAAATGCTAATAAGATCATTTAAGTATATTCTAATGGCAGAAGGCAGGCAAGGGCAGACATGAGAAGGCAATCTAATAGCATGTGCAAAAGTCAAGCAGACAGAGGGAATTGGTTTCGTGATGGGTGGGAGCAACATGGCAAGAAAGAGGTGACATCTGTTTCAGCTGAGGGAAATTAAGGAGAATATCAGACTGTCATTTGGTGGAAGAGCAGGATGGGGCTTTCATCTCAGAAAGCCATTCATGGACACAAATAACTTTGTGGTTGGTAACTTAACTTTCAGGAACCCCATACCTGGAGAGTTTGGGGGACTGAGGTGGGTAGGAGAAGCTAGAGATAGAACCTTGTGAGGACAGATCTTGAGGGACAATATAGTCCAATAAAAGCTAAATACAATCTGAGTAGCAATGCTGAACATTTCTAGGAGTCACAGTTAAACATAGATAGATAGATGGATAGATAATAGTGTAACAATTAAATAACATATTATTTGTATCTTTGAAATATTATATCTTTGAAATATAATAAATAAATAAAATAAATATCTTTGAAAATATTAGCTACAAATAGTTATACTTAGAACAGGAGACTATCACAGTGAGCTGACACAACATACTTTGCATGCTGGAAGCCCCTTGTCATCTCTATCACCACATGGTTTCCTGAACACTTCCTTCCATAACTCCTGCACCAAGTGCAGTGCGCCCTCTGAGCGTCACAAGGAGTGGTCTATAAAGTAAAACATAAAAAAGAGGGAAAGGGACAATAGAAAAAAAAAAGAGAGAAAGGCATATTCTTTTAATTTTATGTTAAAATACTTGACAGACCAGCTGCACTTCTCATTTGCACATGTGACCAGGAGCTTCCACGTAGGGCACATATGAAACACAGGGCATCCTAATACATAAAAATGATTTGGATTTTATTCCTAGTGAAATAGGAAGACTTTGAGCAGCTGAGAGATGGGACAGTAGTGAGATGTGGCATGGATAGGCATCCTTGTTTGACTTCATCTTTATTTAAATTGTCACTCAGTAGACATTGCTTCAAAGATGACATTTGCTTCACATACTCCGTTAAACAATCTTTTTGATTTATATCTCTGAAATAAAATTAAACCCAATTCTCAACTGCATATGGTAGCCTGACAAGAAATTTATTACCAGAGATGATTCTGATTTCATATTTCTTCTCCCTTCTTTTTCACTCCCCTCCCTTCTGTTTTCTCCCCTCCTCTCTTCCCCTTTTCTCTTCTTTCCTTCTTTCCTTCCCCTCCCCTCCCCTCCCCTCCCCTCCCATCTCCTCTCCTCTCTTCATATTTCTTTTCCTCTCCACTCCCCTCCCCTCTCCTCTCACCTGTCACCTCTTTCTCCTTTTCTTTCATCTCTCCTCTGTCCACCTCTCTCTCCTTTCCCCTCCTCTCCTCTTTTCTCCTCACCTCTCCCCTTCTCTCCTCTTTTTTCTCCTCTCTTCCTTCTTCACTCCTCTCCTCTCCACTCCTTTCTTCTCTCATTTCCTCTCTTCTCTTCTCTCTTCTCCTCCTTATCCTCTCTTCATCTCTCATCTCCTCTCTTATCTTCTCCTCTCTCTTCTCTCCTTTCTTCCTCTCCTTTCTTACCCACTCACTTTCTGTTTTCTCTCCTCTCTCATTCCCTCACTTCCACTCCTTTCTTTTTATTTTTTAAACATTTTTAACTAATTAATGAATTCAGTGTTTGTGTGATAGTGAAAGGAAGGGAAGTTAGGCATTCTAATACCAAAGCAATAGAAGTCCTTACAGATACCAGTGCACTCTGACTGCTATTTCTGGACCCTAAATATTCCCAGAAATTCTCAGCACAGGCACCTGATACCCAGACTATAGCAGCATAATTGGGAGTGTCTTATCACATGTACCAAGGTATTCTTAAATGTATGAGACTCATTGATTTCCCTCCTGTTTCCTGGACCAGGGACAAGTTTTTTCCTGTTTCTTTATTCTCTCCTCCCACCTCCTAAAAGAATGTCTTGTGTGAGCTTTTCAATCAGTCAGATTTCAAAAGAAGCAGAAAGAAGGGCATCTTCAGCAGTTCTTGCTCGCCCACCTCCTCCCTTTTGAAGTCTCTGAAGCAAAGAATTTGAATGGGTTTGACTACCTTCTCAGAACAAATGAATGAAGAATAAAAGAGAGCAAATGCAAATTAGTACCTCAGTGAATTACCTTGCCACACTAGCTATTATTATGGTATGGAGCACGTTTACTTGGTTATTGAACATTTCTAAAGTCTTTAAACCAGATAGAATCACATCAACCAGAAATGTGATCTACATGTGGCTTTGCAAAGGCATATAAAGCAACGACATGATTAAGACATGATTTATTCATGTAAAATTTTCTTTATGTCTAAAATTTTGCTACTTTTTAAGCCAAAAACACTAGCATTCCTTGGGAGTTCAGATATCAGAGAAGTTAGATATCACCCCAGTTTTAGAATTAAAGGGTTTAGTTTAACAAGACCTCTGGGGGTTGAAGGGCACATTCAAGTATGAAAGAATCTGATCTAAGATATTGTGTCTCTAATATGGAGCTTACATTTGTTGTCAGTCAGTGATTCTGCCTGATAAATTAATTCATTAATGGTAATAACCAGGTGTCTTGGGAGTATAAGGTACTAAGCAGAAGGACTCTGGGGATGACAACAGTGTAAACAGTTTTTCCCTTCAAAGAGCTCATGGTCTAGTTGGAAAGATAAGATACAACTTCATGAAAAGTGAATAAAGATCTAACAGTACAGACAACAAGAAGTCAATGGGAGTTGTAAAAGCCAGGTGCTTAGGGAATTGAGAGGTGGAATTTTAGCCAAATCTGAAAAGCAGAAGTGGTTTATTGCTCCAAATTACAGAACTTTATTCTCTTTGAATTCAACACCATAAGAAAAATTATAATGGAAAGACAAAGAAAGCCCCCTTTCTTGAAAAAGTATAATCCAAAGGCAAACCCCATTTCTTAGTAAAGCAAATCATGTCTTTATATACAAATCCAAGCAGAGCATTTGACAGACTCCAGAAGGTGACAATTTGCTGCCAGATTTCTCTATTTCTTGTGATATGTATGGGGGCAGAGTGCTGGAAAGAAACAACCGGCAAGATATCCTGGAAAAAGCAGCAGCCCTTGTGTCCTTGTAAATGAGAAGCACATCTGAAACTTCAGAGGGATCTCACACTTTCCAAACAATACAGGCAATGTGCCAAGGTATAAAATTGAAAAGGCTATGAAGGTACAAATCGTTGTCTTTTTAAGGTAAATATTTTCTTTTTTCTCAAGAAGGATTAATGACATCTTTCTCCTCAATACACAAGGAATTTAGGCATTTGGTATCATCATAGGGGACCTAAGGTCAACCAGAAAAAAATGCTAAGGATCGTATTCTTTTATGTTACTTGTCCTCTTTCAACAATAATAAAATTTAATGGAAAGACCCTTCCTTTTGTTGAACTCATAATCTTATTTTGGCATTTTAATGATTATTCCTCATGATTTGTAGGGGCCACATTACTCATAATGCACAATTAGAGGTAGTATGCCCTTTACAGGGTCAATAGTTCTACACAAGTTTTGTAAATATGACTGTGATTAACTTTGGTAATCAGGAATGTAAGATAGAATTGAATAATGTCAAGTACATTAACATTGTACATGCATCTAAGAAAAGAATGTGATGAGTACACCATAGATTTAATTCAGGGTTATCTAATTGTTTTATCCTAAAATACAGCTCCTCTCATTTTTCTGGAACCCACACACTATATTAAGGACTTCTGACTGCCAGAATTCATTTGTGTTCTTGGATTTTTACTTTGAAAACGTCCAAAGAAGATCAGGAATTTGGCTGATAGCAAATCGGCTTTAGCTATGAAAGTAAACTGGTGATAAATATGAAAAATTTTTTCTCAGCTTTAATGAATACAAATAGTATAATCTTGTATCAGAGGAATCCAGGGAAATATTTAGCATTGTTTATGGGAGGAAGTCAACATTTTTTTAGAAGGAGAGTTTGTGGATTAAAAGAATCATTAGTAATAGTACTATGATGGTAGGGGAAGGCATGTGAAACAATTTATTCATGTATTCATGTTTGGTTGTCTTTTAAGGTTAAGACACTTTTCTTTTTTAATACTTTTTTCTAGCAGGAACTGTTATTGAGCAGCTAAGAAATAGAGTAGGCAATTCAGAAAGAAGATAGTCCAACCAAATGAGATACTTAAAGTGTACATGAAGTAAACAGATACTTGATCAGACTTTCTGTGTATGGTTTCTGGTTTCTCAGTTTTATTCAACATTTCAAAAGAATCATTGTATTGTATTTACTGAATATTAGTTTTTGTCTTTCTCTGTCTTAGTAAGTTTATTGATTTCTGTAAACTCAGAACCCTCAGTTGTTAGATAAGAATATATCGCTTCTGTGCATATTAAAACATTCACAGAAATGCTTATATACAGCACAGTGGTATAGATTTGCAGTAGATAGGTACATATATAAATGAAGATAGTCAGAATGATATGAAGTTAGAAAAAATACAGGTGAAGAGATATTCAATATGCAAATCTATCACCATATGATGGTTTAAAGTAGAAACCAACAGATAAAAGGAGTCAAGATTGTTGGACAGGGCTCAGCTTTGACCATAGAATCTACCCTTTCCCTTCTTTTCCTTAACCCTAGAAAAAAAGGTGGAAAGCTATCTGATGGCACCCTTCAGTCTGGATATTATAGGTACAACTTGGATGGTTGACATACTTGCAGTGTTAGTGGGAAAATTCGTCTGCATACCTTCTCTCCTTAAGTATTTGCAGCAAAAGGTTCAGTTTTAAAGAAATGTGAAAACAAACATAATTGAAAAACTGTGATCAGATTTCTCCAGTGGTAAAAACAGGGTCTGTGGAATTCTTAGAAATTAAGATATTCAGGCCCTATAATCTACCCAGTAGGGTTCAAAGCAAGTAGACTCCCTGGAGCTATAAGAAATATAGTCGCCATCTGACAGGTGAATAAGCAGTGTGGCAATGAAAGGAAGAAAACTAGGGATTAGTCTAAACTCTGGGGAAGTAAATAATTTCCAGGGTTGACAGGCAGTCAAAGGCAATCCAGGAAGATAGATGAGCCAAGTTCAGTAAATTGTAGTGTAATCCTCATGCCAGAGGCTGCTCTGACATGAAGGACTGGTATATAGTCTAGGAATTTATCACTTTTTTTTTTTTTTTTTTGGCTTTAGTCACCATTCAACAAACTGCCTGAATGTACCTATACAAACTTCTGGGGAGGCTTAGTAGGGAGGAAATTGGAAGGGAGATTAAAGGGATATATTCGTCTGGGTTGTCCAGAGAAAAAGAATTAATATGATAAGTTATTTATTATAAGGAATGTTCTCAGATGATTTTAAAGGCCGAGAAGTCCATAGGTCTGCAATCAGCAAACTGGAATCTTGGAGAGCTGATGTTTTATTTCTAACCTGAGTAAATGGTTTGAGGACCTGTATGAGTTTGTTCTAAAGAGGAAAAAAAATTCTCAAAAATAAGGCAGGCTGAAAAACTGGGATCTCTCTATTGCAACTTCTCTGTTCTAGTTGAGTCCACTGGAGAGCATTATATTGGAATAGCATTTGCTCTATTTCATCTATGGATTCAAATGTTATTCTCATCCAGACATCTTCACAGGCACACTCAGAAAAGATATTAGACCAACAGTCTCTGATATTGAGTTGACATGTAAGTCAAAAGGACACCATGACTAACCATCACAGGCTCTTTGGTCTTCTGTATTGCCAATACATTTTGAGCAATTCTGGTTGGATCATCTCTGGAATGTCCTCGGAGAAAGAATTCTAGCCATAAAGAACTGTTTGTAGGTATTTCTAGAATCCAAAAGCATCAAGATTTTAGCAATATTTTCTGTGACTAGAGCCTACATTTCTTTTTTCTTGTTTCCATAGATCATTACTTGCAACCATGGTGATCTTGCTTCCTTATAAATGTTCTCCTTCCTTAAGCTCAATCAGTTGTCAAATTCTGCCTGCTTTGTCAATTGCACTAGGTTTTCTAGGTGCTTTTGTGCATCATTTCTTATGACCTGAGAATTCTATCGACACATAGATTCTTACCCAAAAGTATATTTCATACAGCAAGATTTTATTGCAGAAGTTACACTTCCATCTTTCTGACAATATTATTTATAGCATACATGGTTATGAATAAAGTATTTACAATGGGGTCCAGAGGTTTTACTGTGGAAGAAACGGGGGCTGCAGTAGTCAAATGCCTCTTCCTTCTCCAGATCTTCTTCTGGAGCTCCTGCTGGAGTCAAAAATAGAATTTTATATCAGAATACATGCAGAGAAACCTTCACCAAGTTCCATTTTTACCATTTTAATTTCTGCTTCATATCAATGCATTTTATGTAAAACACTCAGCTATTTGAGAAGCTAAATAGAATCAACATCAGCAAAAATATGCTCCACTTGGAAAGTTTTCTAATAATTCCAAGTGGCATGACCACCCAGAGGAATGGTGTTTAAAGAACAACATGAAGTGATAAAGTTTAAATTATAAAATAAATGTGTCTGTGCTAAACCACATTTAATAATCCATTGTATTTTGGTAAGGATCAGTCAAACCAAGCACTGAAGGATCAGATTCTATTGTGGAAGAATGGAAAAGATGATACCTTTAAGGTTATTTTTGCCTGGAATGTGAACAATGATGGCCATCAATCTTTTTTTTTTTTTTTTGATTTTTGGTTTTTGGGTCACACCCAGCAGCACTCAGGGAATACTCCTGGCTCTATGCTCAGAAATCTCCCCTGGCAGGCAAGGGGGACTATATGGGATGCTGAGATTTGAACCACCGTCCTTCTGCATGTAAGGCAAACATCTTAGCTCCATGCTATTTCTCCAGCCCCCATCAATCAATCTTAATAGCAATTTCTGTGACCCTTCTGAATAATGCTGAATTCAGTTATTAATACTTGCCAGAAAGGGAAAGATACTTACAAAAAAATAGAATTGTTTTTAATTTAATAAAGTATGTTGTGCTATAAAAATATAGTTCTGTTGATCTATACAAAATGATTCCCCTAAATAAATGTCCAACTGAAATGTTGTTTGAAAGTGGCTGCTGTAAGATATGTTACCTGATAGTGTCATGTCTTAAACCATGGGATCCTGTTAGGAAAGACATTACAGTCTAGTCTTAGGCAAGAATGTGCTTGGAATTTATCACATCTCCTTCTAGATAGGTAAGAAGTCCTTGTGATGTGTATATGCAATTTTTAGCATATACATTGTTTTCATGTAATATGCATTATTTGTTTTGTTGTGCATCACATGTGCATTATGTGACATATGGCCCACCATGTTGCTGGATGTTTCTACCAAAGCAGGAATGGAAGGAACCCTTGACTATAGCTCAGAGCAAGATGTACTGACCATCTCTTTGTATCTGCTGTGGCTGACCTCTGTTGGCTAAGGTGGCCAACTCTATTGAGACTGATCTTACCTCATCTCTTTAAGTATGTGAGCAAAATGCTATTCCATATAGCATAGCCAATGTAAGTCATTTCTCTTTTAGTGACCCCCCCATCTGCAAATTTTACAACAAATAATTTGAGATGTCTTATTTGGTGGCAGGCATAGTTCTATTCTTTCTCCATTAGAACTTGGAATTGATGCCTTTTTATCCACTAATTCCTGCATCATTTCAAGCATCAGTTCAGAGAGATATATTTTCTATAAAAACCTTAAGATTAGTTTGGAAATTACAGGAGGAAATATTATATAGAGCTAAAATTGCCCTGCAGAAAAAAGAGAGTTCTACCGTCTCTTTAGGAGCCCAAAATATTAATTACTACAAATAATTTCTGAGGCAAAGAACATTGTTATCCCTGTGCTTTAAGAAGTTAATTATTTTTGTTAAAGTCCTATTAACCACTTATAAATTTATTCTAGCTTTTGATGATGAAATGTTTATATACATGTCTTTAATGATTTCAAAAGTGAAGTGCTAGACAAGGTGAGGGAAATTTATGTGAGGGAAATTTATGTGAGGGAAATTTATTTAGCTAAAGGAAAGAAGTCCAAGGAAGAGAGAGATAGAAGAAAATAACTGAAGCTAAAATCTCTTACAATACTAGTGTTCTGGTTAAAATCTGGTCACCATTATGGACTATGAGAGACCAGTTGCTGGGTGCTGAAGAGTACTAAAATTATATCTCAGAGAAAAGAAGCTAGAGGATTTCTCTAAGCATTCCATCTCCATGAGATGAAATTCAATTCCTGGTCTGTAAACATCATTAACTACTATCAGAAGAGGGTGAAGAAATTATGAAAGCACAAAGAACAGGGATGGCACAATTCTCTGGAAGCCTGATGACCATGTTAAGGGTGCTATGAATGAAGAGAAATTAAGGTGGTTCCCAAGAAGTGTTTGACTTCACTTTAAGTGTAGAAAAGTATAAAATATAGACTAAGAAAAGCATACAAAACAGAAAATAGAAAGCATACACAATAGTCTAAGAATTTATTTTAAATAGAAAATATCCATTATATTACCGTATCATACAAAGAAAAATCAACTATTGCCCATCATCCTAACCTCCACTGAGGCTTTTTACAAATTTCATATTTTTTGAAAAATTTTCTGTGTTTTTTTTTTTGTATTTACAACATATATTCCTGTTGAAAAGCATTATTCTTGGCATTTTCTAAATTGGTTGAACAGGATTCCATTACATAGAGGAGCTAAATAATATCTTTAACCTTCATCTTTTTTTTATAGTTGTTTAAACTCTTTCCTTTATTCAGCCATTAAAAATACAGCACCATTATACACTTGTTCAATTATTTCCTTAGCCCAAAGAAAAAAATTCCTAGGTCAAAGTCTAAAGTATCACATCCTTAAGGTTTTTAGTGTCCAATTAGCCTCAGAAATGTTATCACCTATCTCTACCAATGTAAAATATTTCTCTATTATTTCCACTTGATATTTTTATTATTTCTTCAAACTTTACAAATCTAATATGTGATATGCTTTATACCCAATTATTGTGGAATAGCTTATATTCTCTAAAATTTTTAGTTGATTTCCTCTACTCTTAGTAAATAAAAACATTTTTAGAAGTTTGTTGACAATTTGCATACTTGTTTTGTGAGTTATTTATGTTATGTTACTATTTTTTATTTAAGCTTTTTGTTTGTTTGTTTGTTTTGGGGCCACACCAGGCATTGCCCAGGTCCATCCCAGGTAGGCCACAAGCAAGACAAACATCTTACCTCTGTCCGATCACTCCTGCCCCTAAGCTTCCGTTTTTTAAAATTTTTTTGTATTCTCCATTTTTTTTTTATCCTCCAAACAACAGTCAGGAAAGTTCAATGCTGAGACCAGACATTGTAATGTTGCCTGATCTCAGAAACACTGGGGATCTCCACGGCCATTTTCGGTGGTTCCTGGGATCCCAAGTGTTTCCACAGTTTGAAAACTTGGCATATGGGCTGGAAGGATAGCACAGAAGTAGACCAACACAGGACGAACCCTGATTCAATTCCGGGCATCCCATATTGTCCCCTAATTCTGCCAGGAGCGATTTCTGAACCCAGAGCCAAGATTAACCCCTGAGCATCACCTGGTGTGCCCCCCCTCAAAAAAAAAACAACCTAAAAAAATAAACAAAAGAAAACTTGGCATATGCTTCAGTCTTTTCTATCACCTTCTCAGCCTTGTTTTATTGACTTAAATTAATATTTTAAATGCAAGTGCAACTCAAAATTACATATAAATATGGTTTTATATACATATCAAAGCTTTATTATAACTGGAATATTTTGTTTTGTTTTATGGGCTACACCCAATGATGCTCAGAGGTTAATTTATTATACTTAATTATAACTGAGATATTTTATATTTAAATATTATTTAGTTATTTCTAATGCACTTAATCTGCTTCCATCTTTAAGACATTGTTTTAGGAAAAAGCTTATTTAGAGTGATGCAGGATTAATTATAGGAGATTATGTAGGAAGTAAGGCAACTAGATCTGGACCTAGTTATGTTTGTTCCCTACATGTCTTTCACTTTCAAAATCCTCAAAAAAGTCTTTCTGAACTTATAGATTTATTACTGTTCTTTAATAAAACTTTCTAATGTTTAATTGCCACATTTTATTGAATACTGCTATATTGAGTTAATATATGGATGGTACATATTTCTATCTTCATTAAACCTTTAACCCTCAGGTATTATAGCTTAAAATACAAAGCAAGAATGCATATATAGTTATGAACAACCTTGTAACCACAGTCTTTAAATAAATCAAATTTTAAAAAAAGAATGTATATATTAGAGATTCTATATACTGACTTCCCTTAGAGTTAGGTGATATAAATACAAGTCCAACTTGACAAAATTAAAAGTAGTACTTTGAAAATGTAAATGGAATATTTGATAACAACAAGAGACATTAGACATTGGGGAAATCACATTATCCACATAATGTGTTACTTTAGTAAATGGAGCTTTTGGCTCTGAGAAGAAATATTTTTATAATGAAAAAAATAACTATGACAAAATGAAAAAATAAATATCTAGGGCATTGATATAAATATGACATTGTCAAGTGTAGAAACAATATCATAAGTTTTTGAAGGACAACAGTAACCACTTTTTGAGATATCTTTGTGCCTGAATCATTCATTGCACAAAGCTTTATTTAGCCCAAATAATCATTGTGAGTAAAATACTATAAGTCTTATTATCAAAGTTAATACAGAACTTTCTACAGAAGAATTATAATCAGGTGGTCAATTAATCATGATGCAAAGTTCAATGAGGAAAAAAATTGATAAAATACTTCCAAGAGTACAAGAAAAGGAACTGTTTGGGCTAACCAGGGAAGGGTTGAGTACATGGTGTTTGACTTAAGGCTTGAAAAAAGAAACTATTTTGATAGAAAATAAAATAATTAATTCTTCTCTGATATAAAATTTAGAAAAATAAAAAAGTAGAAAGACATTTATTACATTTACTTATATAAATATTTATGTGCACACACATATATGTATATAAATATATACATATATAAATTTATATACATTTATAAAACAACATAAGGTGGTTAGAAACATATAATGAGGAAAGCATCTAAATAGAATTTTTACAGTGCTTTTGAATGAATGTGACAGAAATCCATGATAAATAAATATGAGTGAAAAAGAAGGTGGTAGAAAGACACCTTTACACAATTAAGGAGTTCAAGGGGACAGCTGAGCCTCAGAAGCATTGAGGAAAAACTTTCCCTATCAACACAAACAACCATACTTTTCTTTCTATGAGAATAATGTCCTTAAATTTCTTCAGTTAATGTGATTCTATTGATTCACATAGCATTGTTTTCATACTGCAGTTTTGGATTCATTGATGCAGCTTAGTTAAGCACCCATATCAAACCATCAACTAGGTCAAAGGGGATAGATGAAATCTTTGGATGAGAATATGCTATCTGTTATGCCTATATGATCTCATTTAGTCACATACCTATATCCTCCCAAATCACATCACCTACAATAATGTGATTGTGTTATAAAGCTAAGCACTTTGACATTAAAATTATTATGTTTACCCAATAGAAATAAGGAAAAAATTCTTCTGAACAAAATAGGACTGTCAATTAATAGACATATATAATACCAATAATAATACAGCACCACAGAATATTAACTTAGTAATGAGAATACTTGAAGAAGAAGAAAGCCAGATGAGTCAGGGAGGAAAAATATGGGGAGTGGGGGTCTTCTTTGGAGATTCAGCCAAGTGAATCTTGGGACTCAGCTAGAGTTGGTAGAGTAAGTTAAGGCTAAAATACTTCTAGGTGGGAAGTAAAAGCAGTGAAATTATTAGTGAGAAGGAGATGGTGGTGGAGGTATACACTCAGTGAATGACTTGAGGTTATAACAGAGGTGTTACTATGTTGGGCGGGAGAAGAGTAAAGTCTAATTTAACTGGAATAAAAAAGGAGTGGCACATGAGAAGGAAGTGGTACATTACTGTAAGGAGTTTAGAGTTCAATAAGAGGAAATCTTTGAAGGTTTTAAATAAGATTCAAATGTGTTTTAGAAAAAACACTGATAGAAGGATGGAGATAAAGAGACTAAGTAAAACAATTATTTCTAGCACCCAGACAACACAAATTTGTCATAGAATTCAGAGCCTAATCAAATTTTTGAACAACATGAAGGATGAGAATGGGATTATTACAATAATCTAAGAAAAAATTAAAAACATTTTAATTAAAATAATCACAGCAAGGATGACAATATTACTTCCCACATGAGCAGTATTTGGCACATGACCTATGTTCTAAATATATTTTTGAATGAATGAGCAAGATGATACAGAAAAATCACCTTAGAAATCTGGAGATAGATGATGCTCTGTGTATCTGCTTGTGTTCAGTTTACTGAATATTTATAAATAGCTTACTTATTTCTATTAAGAGTATTATGGGAAAGTTAAAGAATGAGACAAATTGGGACCAGAATGGTAGCACAGCAGTAGGACATCTTCCTTCCTCATAGATTTCACTCCTGGTGGACTCAGGAGATCAGATGAGTGCCAGGTATTAAACCTGGCTTGGCTGCTTGCAAAGCAAACATCTTACCACTATACTATCATTCTAGTCCAGAAAACACTGTTTTATGTTTTTCTTTGTTGTTTTTTTTTGTTTGTTTTTATTTGGGGCCACACCCGGTGATGCTCAGGGGTTACTCCTGGCTATGCGCTCAGAAATTGCTCCTGGCTTGGGGGACTATATGGGACACCGAGGATTGAACCCATGTCCATCCTGGGTCAGCCATGTGCAAGGCAAACACCCTACTGCTATACTATCACTCAGGCTCCCAACAAATGTTGTTTTTAATGCCCTTTTGGTCAAAGGGTATTCCAGATGCCAGCATTAGAATTACTTAGACAGTTTAAGAAATTTAGTATCTCACTCAGGCCCTACTCTTAACCCATTAAAGGAGAATTTTTTATAGACTCCAGAATTGTATGCACATTAAATTTTACAAAGATTCTCATGCCCAACAACTCCTCCCTTTGATTATTGATTTGCCAGAGCATGAATCAAACTCTAGGAGAAATATCATATTGGATCTCATAGCTCAAATGCCACCTAAGTTCCCTGGGAAGAACTTTTAGTAGTATCAGAAAATCATTTCCTCAAGTTTACTTGGAAGTTAAAGGGACATCATTCTGAACATTATTTGAAGGAATTCCAGAAAGATTTTTTTCCCCTTCTCTACCTTCCCACATGCTTAACTTCCAAATTTTATGAGCTGTGAGCATATAAAAATCTCTAGATTTGGGTTACCAACTAGCATCTAGATGATAAGAATGAAAAAAAAAAAGCCTAACACAGTACAGATGGTGGACTATATATATTATTAGATTCTATTCCTTAAGAATATCATTGGCATGCTGAAAACAGGCCTTCTATTACTTACTTCACATATTCTTATTAAAAATGAAAGTGAAAGGTTAACTTTGTCCCATAAGAAATTTGGCCTTTGTCTTTGATGAATAGGAGGTAATTTCTAGGTTATTTGAGAATCATGCCTGGTAAGACTAGGTTTTCAACAATGTGATTTATGACAGGGACTTTTAATTGAGATAATGGTAAGAACATTGTTTCTGAATACATTGAATGCAAAATGATTTCTGACATCTGGAAGAGAAGAAGACTAAAGATAAACCACCCAGCTAATAAGTAACTACATTATCTCTTGCCTTGCATGCTACTGGCCCAAGTTTGATTTCTGGTGATCACATATGGTACACTTGAGCATTGTTGGGAAAGATTCCTGCTTCCACAACTAAGTAAACCCTGATGTAACTTACCTCCATGCCTCTTTCCCAAAATATAGATGTCTCTCGACATTAAGATTAAGTGAGCTTCATTTGGTTGACAATAATTGTATGTTGTTTTTGTACATAATGACTATGAGGATATATACTGAAATGTCTATGTTTAGGTGCTCCGCTAAACTCTATTCTTTTTTGTTTGTTGTTGGGTTTTTTTGCTTTGTTTTGTTTTGTTTTTGGGCCACATACGGTGACGCTCAGGGGTTACTCCTAGCTATGCTCAGAAATCGCTCTTGGCTTGGGAGACAATATGGGATGCGGGGGAGGGGGTTGTCGAACCGCGGTTCATCCTAGGCTACCTCTTGTCCCCATCATTCCAGCCCCTGGACTCTATTCTTGACTGATCTTAACTTTAAGCTTTCCTACAAAAAATAGTATTAAACTAACTTCTAATGAGTTAAATTTTTCTAGCAAAGCAGTGAAACTGAGGATGGTTATGGAAATTCCTACAACTTGCAATAGATACCAAAATGGTCTAATGTAGAGGACTATTTACTCAAAATTTTAAAGCTGGCTAGATAGAACATTTCATAGAAAATAACATATTCTACCCATTAAGGCTTTCTGAACTAGTATCCAAAACCAAATCTGTCCTATAGAAAACTCTATAGTGGTTCTTAAACTTTTCTATCCCTGTACTTTTTTTTGCCATACATTCTTAAAAATATCGTAGGTTTCAAAGACATTTTATGTAAATTATACCTATTTATAGTTACTGTGAGCAAAATTAAAATACAAACTTTAAATATTGACTATTAATTCATTGAAAATAACTCGCTCATTTTCAAAATATTTTTCTAGCTGATCACATATTTGCAATAGTATTAGCACTTATGATTTTGATGTACACAGTTATATCAACACAACCTTAGTTTCCAACTTCATCCATAATTTATGTTACTTTCAAGTTCACATCTTTCTTCCTATGCTCCTTTGATTTCTCTCTTTTGTTTGGTATTTTTGGTTCTATAATCTGGGCCAGGCAAGAATTTTTTATAATTTGATAGTGCTTACTTCTTTGTTTTGTTTTATTGTACTACTTATGAACAACAACAAAAAAAATCTGATATTTCTTCTTCTGGCCAGTGAGATATGCACAGTAATTAAAGCCCTTGTTGGTATGTGTACCTCTGTTCATTCCCAAGGACTGAGTAGGCATGATCCTCCCCCAAACAAAAAACAAACAACAACAAAAAAGAGGGAGAAATTTTTAAAAAATAGTCCATTATATATTAGCAAAGGCACTTGCACCAATATAAGATAAATTATGTATTTCTCCACGTGACTGAGAAAAATAACTTTATTTCATATTTTTAAAAATCTCTTAACTGTTTGGCTTAGTAGAAGAAAAATAGATTCTTGTATCTCTTTTTCTGATATATTCAATATGTTGTTTTTGTCGAAGTAAAAAATCAGCCTTATGCTGTTACATAGTTGCAAAGAGGAGATACATTTAAAAGCCTTTTTTTAGACAATTGTACATTTCTTTTTAATATAAATTAATCAGTCCCAGAAGATGATAGTTTCCTAAAAGTTTGTCACATTGCAAAATCTGGTCCTGACACCAAAACACACTGGCTTATATTTTGAATTAATCTTTTATCTATGCATGATTATGTAAAAAATACATATATCATCAGATATTGATTTATTTTGGGGGGGGCACACCCGTGGTGCTCAGGGGTTACTCCTGGCTGTGCGCTCAGAAATCCTCCTGGCTTGGGGGACCATATGGGAGGTTGGGGAATGAACCGAGGTCCATCCTGGGTCAGCCACATGCAAGGCAATTGTCCTACCGCTGACTATCTCTCCAGCTCCCCTATATTGATTAGCTGAAAAAGAATTGCTTTACTATCAAATACATGTTCTACTGCTCATAGACCCACTTTTCAACATTAAAAAGTCACTTTTGGTAGTACCACTCTTGAGTTTATGACAAAAATTTCTAAATGTGAGGAAACCAAGAATTGTATGATAATTAGTGCTTATCTCAACATTCTACTTCTTTCCTGGAATTTCAAATTTTACCAAAATCTTGTTAGTTGCTTCCTTTTAGCTAATGTTTCTACCAAGTCAAGTTAATCTTTCAGTCATTCTTTCAAGTAAGAAACAGTATTTTTTTTAAATAAATGGTAATAACTTTAACTTGTCAATTAAATAATAAGTGTGCTTTTCTTCAAGGTTACCATTACTTCCCAGGCTGCCATTACCCTATTTTTAAGCACATTGATTATATTGCAGCATTCATTATTTTATTACATTAAAAAGTACACTTATTTAGGGTCAATATTTAATTAAATTCCAAGGTGAAATGGACATATTTTAGACTCAAATGTGTCTCAGAAGAATTCAATGTTAGTACCCTTGCCTCTATTCCTTGCCAATCTTTTAATCCACCATTTGCCTTTGCCCCATCATTGCAAATGTCAACACAGTGGAAACATAAAATAACATTGTCAAAAAATATTTGACTTTGAGGCCCTTCTATAATACACCACAGGCATAAGTGTGGGATTTTTTTTAAAGAGCTAAGTATAAAGCACCCCCACCAACCTCTGTACAACAATAGACCAGTGAGATTCCTGGTCTATTCACAGGTGGGGCTGTGAATTTTAAAGGGAGGTTTCACATAGTGCAAAGGTAATCTCTTTTGACCTTTCCAAGTACTGTCTATCTGTCCAAAAAATGAATCAGATGAACTTCTCCATACTATCTACATCAAAAATCCTGGAAATAATTAGACTGTCAGTAATGTGGCAAATAAAAAGAACTCTTACTCATTGCTGCTAGAACTATGTTTTTTTTTTCAGATACTTTGGAAAAGTGCTTGGACATTTCTCAAAAAAATTAATAAAATAGAGCTTCTAGGGCCTGACCAGTGGCACAAGTGGTAAGGCGTCTGTCTGCCTTGCCCTCGCTAGACTAGGACAGACCAAGGTCAGATTTCCCGGAGTCCCATATGGTCCCCCACAAGCCAGGAGCTATTTCTGAGTGCATAGCTAGGAGTAACCCCTGAGAGTGACCGGGTGTGGTCCAAAAACAAAACAAAAACAAAAATAGAGCTTCCTTTCGACATTGGAGTCTTACTCCTGGGCATCTTTTCTCCCTCAGAACACACACTAATTCAAAAAAGCACTTGCAAACCATTTTGCAACAGTACATATCTGAGGTTAACTCAAATATCCAACATAAAATGGTCAAAAAATGTATATATATCCATATATACATATATATATACACATTGGAATACTACTAAACTATGAGGAAAGTTGAAATTATGCAGTTTGCAATGGCTAGGGCAGGTTTGGAAAACAACATGTAAAATGAAAATGAATCAGACAGATAAATGCCAGGTGATCTTACTCACTTGCAGGTTTATAGGTATAAGGAAATATAATAAGGAACTAGAAAAATTTCCTATTGAAACAACCCTGATAGACAACTCTGTTATCAAAGGTGGGTGGAAGAAGAGAGACAGGTTTTGGGATCACACAATAAAGGTGGACGGTTCCATGCATGCTGGTAGTGGGCATGATGTAACAACATTATACATATAAAACAGTATTACTGGCTTTGTTGTTAAAACAAAAATAAATCAGGCATTAAAAATAAATTCCCGGGGCTGGAAAGATAGCATGGAGGTAAGGCGTTTACCTTTCATGCAGAAGGTCATCGGTTCGAATCCCAGCATCCCATATGGTCCCCCATGCCTGCCAGGAGCAATTTCTGATAATGGAGCCAGGAGTAACCCTTGAGCACTGCCGGGTGTGACCCCAAAATAAAAAAATAAATTCCCCAAACAAAATTTCTCTACACTCAAATAACAGTTGAGATTATGGGCACTGAAGTCAGACATCTTAACTTTATCTTTCATTAACTATGAATCTGTTCATATCAGCTTGTTTGTTGTTTCGGGTTTTTTATTTTTAATACCTTATTTCAAGGAGTGAAACAGTTCAGTGATATAAAGCTTAAAACTCTCTTTTATGATGTAAATGATCAGTTACTATTAGTTGTAATTGTTACTAAAACACTTAAACATTTACTCTTAATGAGAAGGATAAAGTGTTAGAAATATTTAGTGTATTTTGTTTATTGGGTACTAAATGTCAGTGAAATTATTCTCATCACAATCAAAATTTCCTTTCATATTCAGGGAAAATTGAAAGTTTATTTTCTATTCTCTAAAACTGTGCATATAATTCCAATGACTCATTCAATAACTTTAAATTTAATTCTTTTGGGGGGTGCTCCAAAGTAGTGCTCAGGAAGCCTAGACTTTCTTCATAGATATTCTCTTCCAACTGGGTTGACAGTTCACTGTGATAGTTTGAGGATATGGCTCTGCTTGGTCTTGTGATTTCATAGATTATCCATGCCACCTTGGCAGAATTCAGGTATCTCCAGAACTATACCTGGTAATGGTTGGAGATCCATTGAAGATAGGGATTGAACCAGAATCGTCTGTGTGAAAAGTATGCACCTTAACCCCTGTACTATGTCTCCATTCTAAAACATTCATTCTTCAAGTTCAACATATGTTATATAATCCAAGGCAATTCCACACATAGCTGGTTATTTCTTTCTTTAGCTTCTCAATTAATATTCAACTAACTTTGTTGTTATTTTTATTATTATTTATAAGTTATTCTCAACTAATTTTCTTTTTCAACAAATTACATATGGATGAGGCTTGATGAAAGCCTGTGATCTCTCTCTCTTCTATAATCACTTAAATAAACTGCTCTTAAGAAAAAGAAAACTTCTCTAATGGCATTATTTTTTAAGTTTCACCAACCAAATTAAATAAAATTGATAGAAAGAAAAACCAAGCTTAAAATCATATGTATCTTCTGACTATTGGTCCCAGAGTATAGGATATGATAATGCTATCACTACCTAGACCCCTTGGAAACTAAAAAATGCCGCTACTCATGACACAAAGAAAATAAAGGCTAAAAAATGATTTCCTAATATGAAGTGAAGTTATTGCATGTATTCATATTAGTTTCTGCTCCAGCAGAGAAAGGCTTGGATAATTGTATTTGGGGAACACTCTTATAGAGAAAGATTTATAGTTTTTTGCTTATAAAACCCTATTTCTATTTTAAAATATAGACTCTCAGCAAGTGTCACCCTGAAGAATTGGGCCTACTAGACTATTTTGTTACGTTTTAGAGGATAAAAAAGCATGCAGCAGTTACACTATTAAGCCACAGCAATGGAGCTGCCACTCTCAAGCTCATTACTCAAGGCTCTCTTTAGTTCAATTATACACCTCTACAGCTAAGGAAGATAGATGGAGGTCATTTGGGAGCTGTAAACCACAATGCCTTGAATGCAGAACTATGTTCTTAAACTGATTTACACCTTGTTCTCCAGTGTTCTACAGCAGGGGCTTGGATTGAAATGCAGAGGCCATGATTGAAAAGGTTTTTTTCTTGGTTTAGCATCACCCATGCTGGCTTGCAATTATTACCACCATTAAATAGCCAAGGATAATGAATGTCGCCTTCATTACTTCATTGGAAGAAGCAACACCAAACAAAACCAAAGGAATCTGAGGTTCTTGGTCAGAATCTCCTTTGGGAGGAGTGAAATAACTTTTAGATCTCCCTTAAATTTTAACTAGACTGTATATATTGGTTTAGTGAGAAAGGAATTGGGTAATTGAAAGGAGTAATTTGCTTTTCCAGCATTCACAAAAATACTGCCATGCTGCTTTGATTTAGCTCACGTATATCTCTCAGTGTGAGAAATATAAAGTGTGCTACAGGAAGTTAATTAAACAAGCCAAATCCACAGGAAACTGTGAGTAGAGAAATGAAAGATGCATTTAAGGTGAGTGTATGGTTCTGCCCTAGAGCTGTGATTTTCCTTTATTATCCTGGCTCCAACTTCTGTAAGTTCTTTCCTTGCTCTTCTTTCATGTTTCATCAGAATATTGTACCTAGTGGGAATTCAAAAGCACATTAAAAATAATTAACAAAAACAAGAAATGTGTCTCTTACAACATGATGCTCTGTTCCCCATCACCTGCCTAATACTCAGTGGGAGAACGGTATCAAGAAATAGATTTACACTGCCTGCCTGCCTCTCCATTTCATCCTTCTGACTCACCAGCAACTAAACAAGATCTTTCAGTTCTGTTATTCCATTGGGCATATATCCACATTGCCAACATGTTTCATAAGTTCACATCTGAACTACAGGCTATAAAGAATTTTATTGCTTCTGATATGTTTTCATTAGGAAAGAAATAGATCTTTCAAAGAACCTACTTGAAATCAGTAGAGAATCAAACCTGCTTCCATCTCAGAAGAAAATAATTAGATTCAAGTCATATACCAGGTCTTCTGTGGCATATATTCTCAATGTGAGTTAATCTTAAGTTAGAGTTTTCTTTTTATGCCATGGTATTTGAGAAGTTCCTTAAACTCTCAACAGTCCTAAAAACAGTGGACTCATGAAACATTTCATTAACATTTAAAGTCATTTCAAACATATTGCCAAGCTCTAGACAGTATTTTAAGGGCTTAACCTTTTATAGCCTTCCTAATGGTGCCTTATAAAAAGAGCTGGAACATGTTGGAGTTCTGATCAGCCACAATCAGAATTCACCATGTCTGTGGAATGTTTTATGTAAATATTAAAATGGAAAATTCTTATTTTGCTTATTTATAATTTTATATTTGAAATTACATTTGTTGTTTTATAATAAGGAATTGGTTACATTTTCTGGATTCCTACCAGGTATTCTATATTTAAGAACCTTCTAAGTCTCACTCTGTATGACATGCTTCCTTATAAACCATCCTTTCATGGCATTGGTTTTCAGTTTCTCAGACATGGCAAGCTTGCCCAATGGTGCCCTCTGATTAATATCTCTTCCCCCTGAATATATGTAGAGGTAGTTTCTGTTCTTTCTTGGGTTGGGCTGGAAAGTCCCTCTCTTATGACTCCCTTTAGTCATTCTCTATCACAATAACTTTCTGTAATGTTCTTTGATGTCTTCTAGAGTACTTTGATTTGCATTTAATAGACATGTTGATTTTTATCCTAAAAGTGAATTTCTTGATTGTATAACCTGATCTTATTGCCTATTCTCAAATCTACAGATCCTGGAAGAACAAATATTCAATAAACATTATTTGGAATAAATAATAAGTTTCATAAATCTTGTGAAATGTTATTGATTTTGGCATTACTAATTGTTATTTTGTGGTACTGGAGGTTTCATGCATGTGTGACAAGAGTTCTATCAGTGAGCTACATAATTTAGAAAACTCATAATTATTTGGAAATTAGGGTTAAGGAGTGGTACAAAAGAGTGAGAAGTTTTAAATATTGACATTAAAGCAATCATAAGTAATTATTACATAGAAAACTTAGTTGTAGAAAAATTGATCAAGGAGAGCATATTTCACTATAGTACAAAAAATTGAAGTAACATATGCAACATGTTTTCACAGGTTAATACAAAAATAGACTAAATATATATTTTTGTTTCTTTTTGGACCACCCTCAGCAGCTCTCAGGGGTTACTTATGGCTCTGCACTCAGAAATAGCTCTGGCAGGCTCAGGGAATAATATGAGATGCCAGGGATCAAACCTTGGTCCATCCCAGTTGGCTGCATGCAAGGCAAATACCCTACCATCTCTATTATCGCTCCAGTCCAAAAAATAGACACAATTTAGAAGCATATATACAATAGTATTATTTCTAAATAAAGAGGCACATGAATTTCACTTTTTAAATTATGGTTGTGTATTTTCATTTTACAACAAATATTCATTTATTTCAAAATTGCTGTTGATTGTCTACAATGTTCCAGGGACTATTCCTGAGACTGACTAGTATATTTTAAAACACATCAAAACTCCAAATTTCTTTCAGCTTCTCTTATAGTGGGGGGAATTTATTTGATGGAGGGACACAACATAAAACAGAGACCAAGTGATAAGAGTTGCCCTCGTTGGTGTAATGACATATGAGCAAAGAATTCAATGTTATTTAGCACTCAAGAAAGTCATTTATGATGAGTATTCTTTGTAATTTAAAGAAAAATCCAACTTCTGCTCCTGAGGTGCAGTATCTTTCTTGTAAGTATCCAAGTAACCTTAGGCAATTATCTTATAATGCTGCCATCTAGAATATGTAGCCTTCTTGATTCTACGACATTCTACAACATTCTACAGCAAAAAATAAAACAATCAAAAGAGAACAAACAATTCAAGTAAACCCTTTACTAGAAGTTATATTACCCTATGTCCACTTTTATTGGCCTGAATCAAAATAAATACCTGCAAACATTCTAAGTAAAAGATAACCATAGATTAGTCAGCATCCGTTTACTATAAAGAGAAAATCACATCAATATGTGGAGAAAGAATCAAGTTAAGAGGACAGAAATCCAAGCAATTATGTCCTGCTTGGTTTTGTGCTTGTTATGGCCTATCAAGATAGACCCTGGTGAATTAAGAAATGTAAGAAAGAAAACTGAATTTAAGGAGGTAGTCAAGGGTTAGACTACATCCATTGTTGTGGACCATCATTACGTTTTGACATGTACTGAGAACCACTTTGGAGAGCTTTATGCCATATGTATGATATTGTCTGATTAATGAGTTACTCCTGTTATCACAAACAACTTGGTGACATAATAATATCACCAATAAACAGCTCCTGGCATAAGTAACTTGCAAAGGAAACAGATATGGAAAGGTAAGAAGTTATAAATCAGTGAACAAATACAAGATCCACATGATTTTAAGAAAAAAGCAGTTCAAGGACTTTTGCTTGTGAATAAAGCTCTCAAAGAATCCTCCATCCACCCCCAGATGTGTAGAAAATCCCTTACCCCTATAACATAACCCAGAGTTTGTGATAATACCCTGGGGGGGGGGGAATGCAGGGATGTAGTCTTTTTAGAATAGATTCTGGGTAATCATGTGCCCAGTAAAAAAAAAAAAAAAGAATTAAAGTGTTTAGGGTCTTCTAGATGTAGATGACATCCTAGACCAAAATAGAATAAGAAACCATCAGGACTTTATACTTTAAGGGATCCTGCTGATTGGCTACACAAATATTCCAGTCTCTGCTTTTCATGTACTATTGAATAGTGATATGCTTGCTACCTGTCCTTAATGTCTCTGTCAACTTAAAAATAGCTCATATGGGGTCAGAATGATAGCAGTGTGGATAGGATGTTTGCTTTGCATACTGCTGATTCAGGTTCGATTACCTGGTATCCCATGTGGTCCTCCAAGGCTGCCAGGTGTAATTTCTAAAAATAGAGCCAGCAGTAATGCCTTAGTTCTGCTGGGTGACCAAAATTTAAAAACAAATAAACAAAAAATATAAGTCATATATTGGGATCTAGGGTAGTGGAGTGATACTGTATTGATTAAATAGAGGTATTTGTCTCCTAATACGTTGTCTCAGTCTCTGCAACTGACACCCCCCTCCAAAGACATATACTCATAGAGTTCAACTGTGAATGCAATTGGCTTTATACATAGATGAAGTCCTAAAATGTCAAACAGATAGACCAGGCACACAATACTATAAGATTCTTTAATATGGGTAAACACATAGTGATATATACACTTTTACAAAAACTGCCAGAAAATGCTGTGCTGCTGCTCCCATTTTGAGAAGAGAACCAAAAGGTCCTTTGAGATTTTCTAACACTTTAACTTGGATTTTATAAGTTTTTAGTTTCTTTCCAGTATTTCTGGAGACTAGGTTCTGAACTAGCTTCTTATAATTCTAAAATAACCGAATAAATAAAATAACCTGGTGTATTTGGTTTATTTTGATTGCTTTAAAGTGACTCAAAATTCCAGGTTTATATTGTTGATAATCTTGTCCAAAGTTAGTCATTTGTTCCTTTTTAGGACTATGCCAGCAATAATTATAAAGAAATTATAAAGAACAGGTGGTGTTGCAGAACTATAAGCTTACAGAAAATAGGAAGGGTCTATATACTCTGTACCTTGCAGGTTATATGTGGTATAATCAAAAGAAAGCAAGAATCTCAGTATTTCAATCAGAGTTTATAGACAAAAAATAAATCAATGCATATATAGAAAATGATACTTTTTGCTACTATTATTTTGTATTGTATTTTATTAAAATAATCACTACCCAATTGCCTTCCTTCTTCCATAGCTGCAGCATCACTGAATCTTGTAAATGTTATGACACAAATAGCTTTTCAATTAGTCTTTATTCTCTTTAAATTTCTATCTTTTCTTCTATTTCTATCCTGGTCCAAAGACCCACTATCTCTTGCCATTCCTATAACTTTGTTCCTGTTTCTCTCTGGTGTCTGATTTAATGCAATCTCACACTGCTGATAGGGGCAAGTTTTCTTCATCCAGTTCTAATTGTGTCTGTATCTTTTTTTTTTTTTTTTTGGTTTTTCGGACCACACCCGTTTCATGCTCAGGGTTACTCCTGGCTAAGTGCTCAGAAATTGCCCCTAGCTTGGAGGGACCATATGGGACGCCAGGGGATTGAACCGAGGTCCTTCCTTGGCTAGCGCTTGCAAGGCAGACACATTACCTCTAGTGCCACCTTGCTGGCTCCGTGTGTCTATATCTTTTCTTATACTTCCTCTGTTGACAACTGTTTTCAGATAAAGCCAAAATCATGGTTTTTAAACAGTTTCCTAGACTTTCTCCTGATTTTTTTCTATGACACTCCTGGCCTCCATTATTAGTGAATTTCCAGCTATACTGTTATCCTTTGACAAAAAAAATCCCCTCTCATTTTCAAGAGATCCACCAAATCCACTCAATGAGTCTCTATGTCTAAATTAGTTTCTTCTGACCTCTACAATACTTTACCTTTCCACTATTTACTTGACAACTGTATTCAGGGTTGGTTTTTTCATTGGCTTATACTTTGGAAAAAGATTTATACTAACTTTTGTAAGCCATGATTTATATGACCTTATTCAAAGATTTATTTATTTTTTAAATTTATTTAAGGAATATCCATCACAGTTGACATAAATAATACATTTATTTTCAATAAGTGAATATAAAGTTATAAAAATATAAAAATAAATAAAGTGAATAAAGGAAGAAAGTTAATAAAAGAAAGAAAAAGGAAAAGTTACAGTAGTAAGCACATTTGTGAAAATAATTATATCTCCAATGATGTCCAATGATGGAAGAAGGTTTAATGGTAGAAGGTTTAATAAGCTCTTGTTGTTAGCTATTCTGTAAAATTGGTGTCTTCCTTCCTATAGGGGTGACAATATCAAACAACTGAAGTTGTCAAGAAATTCAAAGCACTACAAATTTAGGGGCATGTTCTCAGCCACCACCTAGGCTTCTTGGAAGAAGGAAGATACTGGGGAGCACTAGCTCCATAAAAACCCTGATGATATCAGCCCTTAAACCAGCATACATGAAGTTTTAAGTTTGATCAGATTGGTTTCCCCAAAGGGTACTGTAGAGGGTCAATAATGAGTCAGGGCCATGGGGGATATGGTGACTATAGGTGAAGGAAAGAGCAGGTGTGGCCTAGACAGGGCAGGGGCTCAGTCCTTCATCTCCTCCCAAGATGGCCAGATTTCTGCTGTGTGAGCCAGTGTACCCATGATTTTTCATGGCTCAGGTTATGTTCTTGTTCAAGAAAAAAGTGTGTCTATGGAGCTGGCCCAGTTTGAAAATAGCAACTGTGTTTGTGGTTATAGTTATGCTTTATTTTATTGTATTGTGTTTTGAATTTCAGATTACATTCAGCAGTGCTCAAGGCTTATCCCTAACATGTGTTCTCATGATCCATTTCTAGTTGTGCTCAGGACAACAGAATAGTGCCAAGTGTTGGGATTGGCCACATGCAAAGAACGTCCCTTAACCCTGTAGTATAACTCTAGATCTCAAGGATGTAATTTTATGCTAATTTTTTCTTTCATTCTTTATTTTGTTCCTTCTGCCTTCCTTTCTTCTCTTTCTTTTTTCTTTCATTCATCCTTTTTCTCTTTACTTTTTCCTTTTCCTCTTTTTCTTAATGTGGGTCTACATCCAACAATAAATAGTAGTTACTCCTAGCACTGCACTCAAAGATAATTACTGGATATACACCCCTGGATATGCACTTGGTGGTGCTCAAGGACTATATGAGATACAAGGTTGTGAACCCAGGTTGCTTGCATGCAAGGCCAGTACTGACCCTTTGTGTTAATTCTTAACTAAAGGCCTTCCAGACCATGAAAACATAGACCATTCTGGCAAATATGACCTAAGTCCCGACTTGTTTGAGCTGATGTAAAGTTGGTTTATTGTTGTTGTGCTGTTTTAGTACTGGTCCATCATTTCATGAAAAGTGCCATTCTTGATCTTGGCTTTCTTTTCCCCTTTAGGCCATACACAGTGATGCTCAGGGGTTACTCCTGGCTGTGCGCTCAAAAATCTTTCCTTGCTTGGGGAACCATATGGGACATGGTGGCTCAAACCGAGGTCTGTCCTGGATCAGATGCATGCAAGGCAAGTGCCCTACATCTGTTCTATTGCTCTGGCCCTAATCTTGTTTTTTTGTGAGGCCTTTTACATTTAGAATTTTTTTGTTTTTGTTGTTGGGCCACATCTGGCAGCACTCAGAGGTTACTCCTGGCTCTATGTTCAGAAGTCGCTCCTGGCAGGCTCAGTGGGACCATATAAGATGCCGGGATTTGAACTACCATCCTTCTGCATGCATGGCAAATGCCTTGCCTCCATGCTATCTCTCTGGCCCCAACATTTAGAATTTTTTTAACTTATTGAATCATCATTAATTCAAAGTTAGAAAGTTGTTCATATTTGAGTTTTAAGTTTACAATGATCCACCAACAGTAATCCTTTCTCAGTGTCAACCATTGTCCCTAGTGAGAGGATTTTTATTTAAACTTCATTTTATTTTATTTTTATTTTTTTGGGTCACACCCGGCAGTGCTCAGGGGTTACTTCTGGCTGTACACTCAGAAATTGCTCCTGACAGGCTCGGGGGACCATATGGGAAGCCAGGATTTGAACCACTGTCCCTCCGCATTCAGGGTAAATGCCTTACCTCAATGCTATCTCTTTGGCCCCTAAACTTCATTTTAAATAGTTGCAAATAAGCCATAAAAATTTATCTCCACTGATGACAAAACCTGAGGTTCTCAATAGTGTTCCTCTCCCTCCCAAAATTAGCTAAAAAATTACTGTACTTACTAATCATCCTGGTGTGGCAGATGTCTTTCGTTCCTAAACAAAACCTTAGTGGGGTCAGAAAATCCTCACTGGAAGAAAGCGGGTACACGTGCAGATGAATATGAAATATGAAATAATGATACCACACGCAGTATGTGTGGGGTCAACACATTTCTGGCAGGAGTGTGACCAATTTAATCTTCAGGCAAGGGAGTATATAAAGGGAAAAAAGAGGCAGTCATAACATGAAAGGAATGCAATGTACATTGTTTGATTTTAGAACAAATACACATAGTTTTAGGTGGTTTTTAACCTTAGAATAGAATAGGTTTCAGTTAGAAGTCAGAGGATAAAAAGAAGGCTAATTTCTTACATATCAAAGAATTTCCTGGCCCTAGGTGTCATTACTGATGTAAATTAAAGGATAGCTGGAATCCTGGTTTACTCCTGATGACAAATATTCTTAACCTGAGGGAAATAGTATTCTAGCTAGGGGCTAAGACCCACTTCCTATGAGCTGGTAATAGAAAGAGATAAAACTAAAAAAAGGGGGTACAGAATTAAACCTAGTAAAATTGCCTAATTCTACCCTGGCAAAACCTGTTTGTACACAGGTATTCAAAGTGACAGGGAAAGTTCCTGAGGCAAAAATCATCTGCTGTGGTGCTCAAAGGCAGGGAGAGAAAACCATTGTCTTGAAGATGCCAAGTTTTGACTTGGCTTTAGGAAGCAAATAAGCTGTTAGAAAGAGAGGTATCTGGCTTGGCTTTTGAGATGCAAATATACATAGCCAGCAGAAAACTTCTAGCAGTTTATTTATTTATTTTTTTTTTTGGTACTGAAATTTTTTTACAACTGTAGGATAACTAAGGCCAAATTTCTGTAGTAGAAAAGGAGACAAAAATCAAATAAAAGGCAAAGAGAAATATAATGTCACAGTTATGTCAGAAATATAGCCAGTAATCCACGCATGGGTAATGATTGACTTCTCCAATGGGCCTTCTGGCTGAAATATATCTTGGGAGGAAAATTAGGCACTGCACGAGGAAAGCCAAAAGACATGTCTGGAGTGTGTCTCCCTTGATAATGAAGACATGCATGCCTCTACATCCTGATATTCAGTTTTCTCTTTCTTTCCAGCCCTTCATCATATTCCTTTTTCAATTTGTGTTCAGGCATGGATGTTTATAAATATTTATTATCTATGGTGCAAACATAAATATGAGAAAATAAAATTTCTTAGCAAATCTGCGTCTGTTCATGTAAGCTTTTAATTTTTGCAGGAAGGATCATAGGAGGAATAAGTCAGTTTTTTATAGATATCTAAACACAAGGATGAGTATTCACATAAAGAAAGAGTTAGCGATCATAGTAAGATACCTCCAGTATGTCCTTATGTAATTTTGATGTTTATGGACATTTGATCTTTCAAATATGTAAATGTTTTGTGTCTAATAATTGCTGAAAATAAAAAATATAAAATGTCAAAACTAAAGTTTAATATATACAAAGCAAATGGACTTAACTATATGTGAAATTGATAAAAACACATCACCATGGGAGCTGGGGCTATAGCTCAGTGGGCATATGCCTTGCCTGTGACCAACCTAGAGTGATTTCTGGGAGCAGTCAAGAGTAACCCCTGAGCACTGCTGGGTGTGGCCCAAAAACCAATCAATCAGCCATGAAAACAAAAAAATGCACAATTAAAATAAGTCAAGTAATTTCAATACATACTAATCTACAGGAAGTCTGTAATGGGTTTAGTTTAAAAGTAAAAAGAAATACAAAGAGAATTTGAGCTTTTGTTAAAAGGTTTGACATTGGTTTAGAAAAATATTGAGTAGAATTGCATGCATTTAATTAATTAAGCAAACATGTTGGTGTAACTAGAAATCAGCATTCTGAGGAAGAGCAAGATATAGATTTGGAATGGGAAAAGATCAGAAAGAATCCTACCCTGTTGCACTTAAAGGTATCACTTAAAGGTAGGAATTTGTGATTGATTATTTTTAATTAGAAGTTCTGAGCACTAAAAAGCTCCAAGTAATCTCTTGCTAATGAGAAAACAAAGTGCTCAGATAGTGCTTTCTAAATACCTTTCTGTTACTATGTTCTATACTTGAACAGACATAGAAAAAGTTGATAATACATACATAAAAAAATTTTCTATAATTTGTGGTTTGGCTGGGTAATAAGCAGACCAAATTAAGGAACAGCTTACCTGTACATAGATTGACTTATTGCAATAACCAAGAATTATTAATGACAATAGAGGGGCAGGTTTGATTCTTGCAAAACCCTGACCGCTGCAAGTACCTGAATTTAGCTATCAGTAGCCAAAGGCTAAATAAATGCTATAGAGAGGTTTTGTAAACATTTATAGGCAAAATATTTTTCTATTTTCACTTGACATTTGTATTAAATGTATTAAACTAATGTTGGAAATATGTTCATTTCAATGAGTATTCTATGTCATACCAGAAAGTTATAAAAAAAATCTCTTCTACTTCTTATTAAATTTATTATAATGGTAACATAGTAACAGGGTGTGTATTCCTTCTGTCATATAAATGGCTAGAAGGTATTGACTGGTTCAGTGTCTGAATAGAGTCTCATGCTACATCTTCTTATAGGTAACCAATTCTGACTGTATGCTTTTATATTACTCTTTGCTGCTGTTGTTGTTTTGGGAGTACACCCAGCTGCACTCAGAGCTTACACCTACAACAGAAATCAGGGAGCCAGAAATATAGTAGAATAGTAGGGATTTGCCATTCATATAGCTAACCTGGACTCTATCCACAGCACCAATTATGGTATCCCCAATGCCACCAGACATGAGTGATCAGTGACTTCAGAGCCAGGAGTAAACCCTGAGCTTACTACATGCAAGACAAGAACCTACCTGCTGAATTATATCTCCAGCCTTAAATACAGTCTTAGTTTTGTTTTTTTGGGGCAGAGGTGACCAAGAGTTACTCTAGGCTCTGTACATAGGAATTACTCTTGGTGGTGCTCAGGGAATAATATGAGATATTAGGAATCAAATATTATAAAATGATATAGGATATTAGGGGTCAACTAGTCAGCCATGTATAATACAAACACCCTACCTACTGTACTATCTCTCCAGTCCCTAAATATATTCTTTAGTAAATAAATGTTGGAACCTTTCTAGTGACCTGTTCCCTAGTCAGAAAGCCCTAGTGTCTCTGATATATGCTTAGCTGCTAATTTTCTGTGTGAGTGTGTAGATGCCAATTTTCCTATATTAAGAATGTATGGGAGTCTGAACTGCTCCCACCCTTTCAGTACACTGTGTCCTTCCATTACATTCTATGAGAAGTTAGAAGACTCTTCTGAGGTGCTCAGTCCCTGGACCAGAGCAGTGTTACTTTCATGGATATTCTCCAAACTCATCTAATATGGCTTCCCAAGGTGCTGGCTAAGGGGTTACCAATTGAAAATCAGTAGACTTTCTGCCAACTTGGATTATAGCTTTGTAGAAAAATTTATTAGGTACAGATTTTGAGCCTCAACTGTGGAAAAAGCTGCCAACTGACATTTCAAACTTCTAAGACTTGTTTTGTTTCAGCTTTAGTTTGGGCAGTACCTGTTATATAAAATCCTTTTACCTTATATAGTAGCTAAAAATCAAGTAATGGCTCATGATCCCCCAAAACTGGGGAGAAACTCTTAGATCTGCAGGCTACTTAACTAAACAGATTGACAGTATATATGGTCTAAGGTTGGCCCAGATGCCTCTGAGCAGTGGTAGCAATTGCTCTTATGTTAGAGAGTCAGCCAAATTTACAGTAGGATAGGCATTAGAAACCCAAACTCGCCATCAAGGTCAGAGCATGATGAAATAAAAGGCCATCAATGGCTGACAGGAGATAGGCAAAATACCAAGTCCTATTCTGAGACTCTTTAGAAGTAAATCTGAGGACTTGTCAGAGCCTTAATCCAGTAACACTTTCCCCCTTGTACAGGAACCTTAGAAAATACAGATCATGTATTTCCAAAGGTGATAGAACAAGTATATTCTAGTATCTGATTTAAAAGAGAATCCTCTGTCTTATGCAGATGAGACTTGATTTACCGATGGAATTTGCCTTGAAAAGTTACGCCAACTACTTTTGAGTCTACCAGGATGCTAAAGCCTTGCCAGGGGAAACTTCAATGCATAAGGATAAAATAAATTACACTTACTTGAGCCTATAATTGGCTGAGGGACTTAAAGTAAACTTCTAAATATGCTTTTTCAGTTTTACATTTTCACGGCCACAATTTGGAAAGGTGGATAACTAAGGTAAAAATGGTCTGATAAAAAAATCGAGAAGAAAACTTAAAACTATTGAAGGTACACATAAAGAAGTAGCAGTTGTATATTTTAAAGGCCATCAATAAGGAGGTATTGAGATCAATAAGAGAAATAGCCAATCAAATGCCATATCTAGGAAGACCACCTCTTTATTCTTGTTCAATTATGGGACTTGGACCCCACCTCTTCCAGAGACTATTCTTTTTATATCAGAATACATTGAGGAAGGGGGACAATAGGCATTACTTCAAGATTTCTAAAAGGAAACAAATGAGTGAATTAACATACAAGAGAAACTACTAATTCTTGGTCCAAGTACAGTGTAAAATATCTTAAAGATTACATAAAGTTTCCCACTTAAAAAGAGATGCCTTTGGGAGGCCACACCCAGTGACACTCAGGAGTTACTCCTGGATATGTGCTCAGAAATTGCTCCTGGCTTGGGAGACTATATGGGATGCCCTGGGATCTAACCACAGTCTATCCTAGATAAACACGTGCAAGGCAAATGCCCTACTGCTTGTGCCACCTCTCCAGACACTTTTATTTCTTTTTCCTTTTCTTTTTTAGAGATACTTTTTAACAGCATTAGTAATAAGTAAGTTCCATGAAAAGGGGTTAAACAGGGCGTTAAGAGAAGTAAGTCGGGCCCAGAGAGATAGCACAGTGGTGTTGGCCTTGCAAGCAGCCGATCCAGGACCAAAGGTGGTTGGTTCGAATCCCGGTGTCCCATATGGTCCCCCGTGCCTGCCAGGAGCTATTTCTGAGCAGACAGCCAGGAGTAACCCCTGAGCACCGCCGGGTGTGGCCCCAAAACCAAAAAAAAAAAAAAAAAAAGTGCAGAGCGCACTCTATGCCAGGTTCTGGGTGCAAAGTCCCATCCCCTCCTCATTCTGTTTTCAGTATTTCTCTGTTAGTGTCAGCAGAAGTGTTCTGTCTAGGGGCTGGAGAGATTTCATGGAAGTAGGGTATTTGCCTTGTATGCAGAAGGATGGTGGTTCAAATCCCGGCATCCCATATGGTCCCCCGAGCCTGATCTATCACCCCTGAGGAGTGATTTCTGAGTGTAGAGCCAGGAGTAGCCCTTGAGCCCTGTCTGGTGTGACAAAAAAAAAAAAAAGTGCTCTGGGGCCCCGAGAGATAGCACAGCGGCGTTTGCCTTGCAAGCAGCCGATCCAGGACCAAAGGTGGTTGGTTCGAATCCTGGTGTCCCATATGGTCCCCCATGCCTGCCAGGAGCTATTTCTGAGCAGACAGCCAGGAGTAACCCTTGAGCACTGCTGGGTGTGGCCCAAAAACCAAAAAAAAAAAAAAGAGAGAAGTAAGTCAAGGTTATGCTTTGTGTGTTATTATGGACCTATTGGGAATCCGAGCCATACTCTGACAATAACTTGGAAGAACTAAAAAGAGATAAAAGGAAACCAAGAGGACAAGATTAGGAATATGTCCCTAAAGAAAGAAAAAAAATCTATATATATATAAAGTGGCATAAGAGTGACCTAGGTGGTGACTAATACCTAGATTATTTAGGCCCTGCTAGATAATCTAGACAATTCATACAATAATCTGGACTAGCAGACACCAGCAATAACTTTGCCCTATGTATGGTATGTATGTAACATACCCATTGAGAACTTGACATTTCTCTTTAAGAAAATGCCGAACTAAAAACTAAGTTCTATGCCTGCTAACTTAGAATTTTTTCTTTACAGGTGGCTAGTAAGAGCAGAAACCAACAATTTATTTATTTGATTTTTTTTAATTGATTGAATTTCTGTAAGTTACAATACTTAAATAATGGTTTTGCATGTGTAACCCTCCCCCAAAACAGTCCACTGTAAAATTAACACTTTATTTTACATTAGTATTAGCATACAAAACAAAGGAACAAATGTTTATATTATGGCTATTGTTTTCTGACTTCCTTAAACACTCTGCATAAACCAGGTAAAGATTTGTTATTGTTTTTGTTGTTGCTGTTGTTGTTTTGGTTTTTTGAACTACTAATAGTTCAGGCTCTGTACTGAGGATCTACTCTTGGCAGTGCTCAGGGGACCAAATAGGATGCTTGGGTTTGAAACCAGGATGGTTGCCTACAAGAAAAGCACCCTACCCACTATATTATTACTCCAGTTCCAGCAAAGCATTTTGAATGTCTAATTATCAAATTTGTTTGTAATAAAGAGTTCTGAAATCCAATAAGCTATTGTCTATGGCCCATTAATACTAAGTTAACAGGGGCCCAGAGGAACAGCACAGTGGGGTAAGACATTTTTTTTTTTTCCTTGCATAGGACCAATCTGGATTTGATTCTCAGCATCCCATATGGTAAATCCTAGTACTGCTAGGAATGATCCCTTAGTGCAGATCCAGGAGTAACTCCTGATTACCTCTAGTTGGCCTCCCTTCAAAAAACTACCAAGTTAGTACGAGATTTCACTCCTTTGCATAGGCAGGGTCTCAGCTCTTTTGTCAGTATGAAGTCACAGAAGACAAGTCTTCATGAATGTACTCTCAAATATTTAAAGAGGTGAAATCTCTGATAGAAATGTAAGATAGAAATGGGGTGAGGGACAGTAATGAGTTTCTGGGAATAATAAAATTGAAGAAGAAATTCTCCAGCCTAAAGTAGTCCAGAGGTATTAAGAACATATCTTTTTGAGATCAAATAGTGAGTTCTTTGGAGATGGGAAAGCTGAGACAATACCCAAAGAAGAGTGAAACCCTCAGAAAAGAAGTTACTGGAATAAAAAAGGACCTTCAAGAGCCAAAAACTTTCTCTAACAAATACCAAAAATATTATGTATGTACAGAACCCCAGGGCAAGGCAATTTAGAGGATTACAACAAAGCCATTACAGATTTTTTTCCACTCTGAAAAAGCCTGTCTTTCCAGAAGATATATCTCTCTCTTTCTTCGCTCATTCTATGTAAATTTCTTTTAATCAAATTATTTTGCAAAAGAAAAAGAGAAGGAAGGAAGGAGGGAAGGAAGAAAGGAGGGAAGGAAGGAGGTAAAGAAGGAAGGAGGAACAGAAGGAGAAAAGGAAGGGAGAAAGGAGGGAAGGAAGGAAAAAGAAGGAGGGGAGGAATGAAGAAGGTAGGGAAGAAAAGAAAAGATAAAGGAAGTAAGGAAGGAAAAAGAAAGGAGGGGAGTAGTAAAGAAGAAAGGAAAGAAAGAAGAAAGAATGGGAGAAAGGAGGGAAGAAGAAATGAAGAGGGGGTGAAAGAAAGAGAGAAAGGAAGGGAGAAAGGAAGAGAGGAAAGAAGAAAGGAGGGAGAGAGGAAGAAAGGGGCAAGAAATGAAGAAAGGGAGGAAAGAAGGAAGGACAGACAGAAGAAAAGTATGAAGAAAGAAGAAAGGAAAGATGGAAGGAATGAAAAATTAAGGTAGGAATGAAGGGAAGAAAGAAAAAAGGAAGGATGGCACTGAGAAAAGAAAGGAGGAACAAGTGAGTAAGAAAGAAATAAAGAAGGAAGAAAAAAGAGAAGGAAGGGAAGAAGAGGGGGAGGAAGGGAGGATAGAAAATGAAGGGAGAAAGGAAGAAGGAATACATAAGAAAAGAATAAACAAAAGGGAAAAAGGAAATAAGGGAGTGAGAATAGAAGGAAGGAGGAAAGAATTAAAGGAGGACGAAAGTAAGGGAGGAAGAAGAAATAGAAGAAACAAAGTAAAGAGGGAGAAGGGAGGGAAAGAAAGTAAAAGAGGAAGTAAGGGAGAAAGGAAGGAAACATGGAAGGAAAATTGGAAAGATGGAAGGAAGAAAAGAAGGGATAGAGGTAGAAAGGAGAAAAGTGTAAAACAGGGAAAATAAAAACATTCAACATCTCAATATCTAAGTTTGCTCTAGATGTCTGGGGCATTTGTATAATGGTATCCAAAATTAAAACATTGTATTATATTTAAAAAAATTAAGATAAACAAATATAAAGTCATTTAAAATTATTCTCTTTGGAGAAAATTTATTAAAATAATCTGGAGAATAGAGTGAGATGAATGAACATTCTATAATTTCAGAATTAAAATAAAATAGCTTTAACATATTTGATAATTCTACAATAATTAACATATCAGTTAAACTACTTTCTATTATAAGACATAATTGTTCTTAAAATGTTTAAAGTGAAATGAAAAGAAAAATACAGATTTAAATAACATCATTTTAATAATTACCTATGAAAGAACCTCCCTTATTTTTACATTATAGATTTTTCAACTTCACAAAACAGAGTTTAGTGGTCAATCATGGCAGTGCTTGGGAAACAAGATGTAGTGCCAGATATTAAGCCAGGGTTGGCAACATGCAAGGCAAGAGCTTTAATCCCTATATTCACTTTCCTGCCCAATAATTTTTAAAGGATTTTTTTATGATTGGAAACATTTAGCTGTCCAGGGTGAAAACAGTGTAGATCAAAATCTAACTTTATATTTACCCAATTGTTTAGAGAAACAATCAAATATCTTTTTATCTATCTATCTATCTATCTATCTATCTCTATCAATTTACTAATTGATCTATCATCTATATATCTCTGTATCTATATATCTTTATCTCTCTAGCATCTATCTATCAATGTATCTATATATTTATCCACCCTAATTTAAGACTACAAACTTGGGCAAGTGGGTTGATGTATTTAGCACAAACTCAGAGTTTAAAACAATAGACACTGCTATTTATATATAATATTTATATATGGTTATATATACATATATATATTACATGAGTTAAAATACTTGTCTTGCATGTAGTTGACTTTGCTTTAACTCTCTAGCAGCATATATGAGCCCCTTGAACACTTTCATGACTTCTTGTGAGCACAGAACCACCAACCAAAAGATAGAGTTTGGCCTCAGTCACCTTTCCTAATATAAGAATGCACACTTTTATCATCTAAGTTTTCACAAGTTAGGATTCTGAGTACAGTTCATCTAGTACTCTACAAGGCAGCTCTGGCTGATTGGGGTTACATGCTCTCCTCAGAGGCTTGACCGAGAAAGAATACACTCTAATTTTTGTTGCTAGCTATTAATTTCTTGTGACTTTAGGAAGAATAACTTCTATATTTTTCAAGCTCTTAACTAGAAATCCTCCTTAATTCTCTGAATCCTCCCCACTGGTAGGTACCTTGACATTTGGTCCTGCAGAGGAAGTATACCATGTAACTTCTCTCCTCAGGAAATAAAAGAGAAAACCCAGAGTAATATTCCCTTACTTTGGACATTCTAGTTATGGGTCAGAGAGATATTGCAATGGTCTTGCGCACATGAATTCTGTACATAAGAAGCCAAATTTAATCTCCAATAATACACTACCTCCCAGCAGTTAGGGGTGAACTTGGAAGTTCTCAGTTATTTTCTGTCTGAGCATGGTACTTTCAAACCTGACAAGACTGAATATCACCAGAAGTAGTCCCCCAAGCTGAAGATAATCTATTCTTCCTGTAATAAAAAGCAGGTCACTAGTCATGACAACACTGAAAGGCTAGGGATCATATAAACGTTCTAAAGCAAAAAGCCATGGAAGTGGTTGGGAATTAACTCCTCTGTGGGCAATTATCTTTGAGTCTATCTGTTATGCCTTCTATATTGTACGATTGATTTTTGTTGATTTCTTTTTGGGTTAAAATTTCTGGGGGCCAGAGAGATAGCATGGAGGTAGGGCATTTGCCTTGCATTCAGAAGGACGCTGGTTTGAATCCCGGCATCCCATATGGTTTCCCGAGCCTGCTAGAAGCGATTTCTGAGCACAGTGCTAGGAGTAACCCTAAGAGCTGCTGGGAGTGACCAAAAACAAAACAAAACAAAACAAAAAAATTCTTATAATGCTTAGAATGCTTAGAAGAAATTGAACTCATGAGAGCTAGAGAGATAGTACAGGGGTTATGGTCCTTTGCATTGCATGCTGCTAACCCTGATGTGATCCTTGTCATCACATACAGACCTTTGAGCACACCACTGCGCACAGAGCCATGGGTAAGGCCTGACCTCCACTAGGTATGGCCCACATTCCTACCACCATCAAAAGCAATAAACTTGAAGTCATGCCTGGCTAAAAAATCAGCTTAAATATTACTAATCTTATTTATTCTCATGCAATTTTTATAACTTCTGTATCAATTTCTTTAGCAGTAAAATCAGTAAGATAAGAATATGAATTTCTTTGAGTTATTATTGGATTAAATTATAGTAATAATTTTTAAAACCGTAGAATGTAGCTGCTTTATATTAAATACTAGTAACTATGTGATTAATACAAATATAATCTTCAAATGTAATCTTAAAATAAATAAAAGAGAGTTCTAATACGTTCTTCCCATATTCCAGAAAGTAATTTTCTCCCTGTGGCCCATATATTTCCCTTTTAAAATTGCTTCATGAACTACCTAAAAGGCTAGGGAATCCTGATAAAAGTTCCACTAATGGAAATATGATAAACTTTCATTTCTACAAAAGATTTAGCAGCTGGAAGACAACTTCTGAACCACCTTTCCCATCCTTTCTAAATCAGGAATCAGAAATTCAGAGGTTACTAGTAATGGATGAGGTGACATGACTTGGGGATACTAGAAGTAGTAGAATAAAATGTCTTCCTTGAACAACAAAAAGTTATGTATGATGCAAAAGACTTTACCTGGTAAAGCAATCTATCTCCAACACAAGCTTTTTATTTTAAATATGGCCAATTTGGTGGTAACCACATGAGATATGTTGATATCAATTGCTATAACCAGACTTTTAAAAACTGTCTCTAGCAAAAACTGAAATCACATTCAGTTAATAGGAATGAGATATATTTATCGGGGATAATCCCCATTAAAAAGTCTAATTAACTGCTACTTAATCATAGTGGGATGATTGATACTCTATTGATATTATGTGTGTCCAATGGGCATTGTTAGATGATTAGAATCCCCATTTACAGTACTACATAATTATGCTTCCTATCATGGCTGGGGCTTTGGTACCTTTTGTTAATCAGTATCAGTCTAAAACCACAGTGGGACATTCAGCCAATCAGACCACTCAATTACTGTGTTTGAATGGTCCTGACCTCATGAATATGAATAGAAGATGCACACAATAGAGCAGTACTTTTAATGACAATGAAACTGCCATGAGGGATGAAAGAAAGTGTGGATTTAAAAAAATAATTAAAATTTCAATGAGAAAAATTATAATTAGCTATGAGGATTACATATATTTGCTGAAATGTTTCTTACGTGCCTTTTGGAAAATGAGCCTTCAGGAGTCATTTTATATTTCATTTCCTCCTGATCTGTATGTCCTCATCACTGACAACTGGACCCTATCTTGCATTTAAATAATATAAAAATTCATGTCAATATTTGGAAAATAGAAGTAGAAGGATAGAGCTCAGGCAGACAGGTTCTTAAAGCAACTGTCACGAGGTAAAACTTGAGATATAAAGCTTGAATGGTATTCAATTAATATGTCAAGGTTCAAAGACAGTGCAATGAAGAGTGTCTGTCAGAATCCTCAGATGGGGTGGGAGAGATTATAGAAAATATGTACTACTTGTTTACTTAGTCCTCTTTATTCTCTTTCAACCCTTTCCAGAAGGTGCTGTGCTTTTACTTGCAAAGGCATAAGAGAATTAGATTAAAAGCAAGAGCACAATTACATAAATTAGAATCAACTGAGAAAGAGAAAACAAAAGGACCTTATATAACTCCATAAATAAAGGCATGAATGAAATAAATTATTCTACAGATAGATAGGATGCCATATGTTTTTACAAAGAGGAGAGTGTTATGATTTGAAATCATTGCTAGAGTTTCAGAAATTATAGGAGTTGCATGGAGACAGTCAAGTTGTCATGATGATGTTACTAAGGAATGTAAACTTAAAAATGCCCTCTTACTTAACCCTCAGCATTGGTTCTTGACAGAGGAGTTCTTGATCAATTTTTTTCTGAGTGCTGCAATTGCAGAGTGAAACTGAAAATCTTAAAAAAAAAAAAAAAAAGTATAGCTCTATGTAGTAGGTCAAAGTCATATTGGGCTCTTGCTTGAAATACAAGCCAGTGGCAAATGAGGATCTGATAGTTAGGTTAGTTAACAACTAAATAAGGGAAAATGGATGAAGAAGAAGCCACTGGTGTATTTGCTTCAAAAGCAAAAGATTTGAATTTCAAAGGATTAAGAAAGGCCCTTGAGAAAATCAATGAAGCTCTTGAATATTTCTGTAAAAATGACCTTCTATATCTTTATGAAAGTCAAATGTGAACGATGTCTTACTAAGCTATCATATGATTTTATTAGAAAAAAAGCCAAATAATCAGCAATAAATTGTCTTATATTTGAAGACTAAGTAACTAAATATTATAAAAATGTCTTTATAGTTTTAATTTTATGTTCTGATATACAATTTCTATTAACCCTGTCTACCATCTCCTCTATCACATCACACACACACATACACACACACACACTTAGTTTCTCACTGACAAATCACTCACTGAGATAATTTAATAGAAAATTTAGCCTCTTATTTAAAAAGTCTTTTTTAGAATTACTTAGCATTATTAACAATTATTGATAATGAGACATTTTCTGGTTACTTATCTGGCACATAGTCTCCTTTTTTTAATATATATTTTATTTAAACAACTTGATCACATACATGATTGTGTTTAGGTTTCAGTAGTGTAAACACCACCCATCACCAGTGCAACATTCCCATCTCCAATGTCCCAGATCTCCCTCCTCCCCACCCAACCCCCACCTGTAATCTAGACAGGCTTTGTCATTGTTAGCATAGTTCACAATGTAGTTATTTCTCTAACTAAACTCATCCCTGTTTGTGGTGAGCTTCATGAGGTGGGCTGTAACGTCCAGCCCTCCTCACTTTTGTGTCTGAAAATTATTATTGCAAGAATGTCTTTCATTTTTCTTAAAACGCATAGATGAGTGAGACCATTCTGTGTCTTTTTCTTTCTCTCTGACTTATTTCACTCAGCATATTAGATTCCATATACATCCATGTATAGGAAAATTTCATGACTTCATCTCTCCTGACAGCTGCATAATATTCCATTGTGTATATGTACCACAGTTTCTTTAGCCATTCATTTGTTGAAGGGTATCTTGGCTGTTTCCAGAGTCTTGCTATGGTAAATAGTGCTGCAATGAATATAGGTGTAAGGAAGTGATTTTTGTATTGCATGTTTGTGTTCCTAGGGTATATTCCTAGGAGTGGTATAGTTTTTCTTTTAAGACTGGTTTTGAGTCTGTAAAGTTTCTGAGCTGTTGTTTGTCTGTGAAACCATGTATTGTTCCTTCAAACCTGAAAGTGAGTTTTGCTGGGTGCAGTATTCTAGGTGAAGCATTTATTTCATTGCTTTCTGGCCTTGAGTGTTTCAAGTGACAGGTCTGCAGTAAATCTCAAGGATGTTCCTTTGAATGTAATTTCTCTTTTCGATCTCGCTGCTTTCAGAATTCTGTCTCTATTTGTGGGATTTGTCATTATGACTAGGATGTGTCTTGGGGTGTTTTTTCTGGGGTCTCTTTTAGTTGGTACTCTTCAGGCATGCAGGATTTGATCTCATGTATTCTTTAGCTCTGGTAGTTTCTCTTTAATGATGTTCTTGACCATTATTTCTTCCTGGAGATTTTCTTCCTGGGTCTCTGGGACTCCAATGATTCTTAAGTTGTTTCTGTTGAGCTTATCATAGACTTCTATTTTCATCTGTTCCCATTCTTTGAGTAATTTTTCTATTGTTTGATCATTTGCTTTAAGGCTTTTTTCCAATCTCTTCTGCTGTATGAAGTTGTTATTCATCTCATCTTCCAGTGTACTAATTCTATCCTCAGCTGCTGTTAACCCGTGGGAAAGCTCATTCATGTTTTTCTTCAATTCATCTACTGAGTTTTTCAGACTTGTTATTTGACCTGAAATTTCAGTTTGGAGTTTTCTCATTTCTATCTTTATATTCTCTTGATTCTTATTAGTGTTCTCTTCTATACTTTCTTTGAGTTCTTTGAACATCTTCCATATTTGGACTCTAAGCTCCTATCTGAAAGACTGACTAGTTGGTTGGCCATGTTTTGGTCATCTTAGTTGCCATCTTCATTCTCTATGTCTGGCACTGGCCTGTGTTGTTTCCCCATTGTCACACTTGTATTTTGTTTTTTCTATGTGTTGTGGTTGTATTTATTGGCTAAATGATGTGCACGGCCACATAGTGAATCAACTCACCTCCAGGGAATGCTAGCCATGCGCAGATGAAGCCACACACAGGATGAAATCAGGCCAAGAATGCAGCACAGCACAGGAGACAGTCAGAGATAGGTGCTGGCATCTGAGTTCCAGCAGATTTGAGCGGCTTCCCCCTTTTTGGGTATATCAACTCACCTCCAGGGAAGGCTCCAAGGAAGGCTAGCCGTGTGCAGATGAAGCCACACACTGGATGAAATCAGGCCAAGAACGCAGCACAACACAGGAAACAGTCAGAGATAGGTGCTGGCATCTGATTTCAGCAGAGTTCAGCGGCTTCCCCCTTTCTAGGCATATCAACTCACCTCCCATATAGTCTCCTTAAATTGAGCAATTCTGTTGCTCAGGTTTGGAAAGTCACATAGCATTAGTCAAATAATAGCAATATTAATAATCGTTAATGATTAATTTATATTACAATGAAAGAACTCTATTTTCTAAGTAAAACATGATAAAGAATTTATCTGGCTTATAGTCTTCTTGAAATTAAATAATTAAGTGGCTTGGGTTTGAAAAACTACATTATTTTCTCAAGACAAATATTGGACCCAAAAAACCAAGACACAAAGAGATGCATAATCCTGTATATTACTCCAATAGCATATAATTTCTTTAGGCTGATGTTTTTATTGTAGTTCCTAATATATCTATAAACTATAGTTCATATAACTTATCCTATACAAGCTATATTATAATATAGGTTACTATAATCCTTCATTAGAGCCAAATTATCACATAAACACATTTTTGTAACAACTTGATTGTTTTGTTTTGTTTTACTCTGACCTACTCTTTAAATAATATTTTTAATATAAGAATATAGTTGGGATTTGTAAAGCAGTTCCAAAATGTGTAGCAGAATTCTGGAAGATCTTAGAGCATACATAGGATAGGGATAACTGTTCATGATCAAATATGTTATGGAAGAGTTGTATGTAAAAGATTCCCAATGTACATTATGCCGCTCAGAGCTTGCATAAATCAGAATATCAAGGTATCGACAGCACAGATGTTGCAGTCTCAATGCTTTTTGGTTTTATCTTGGCTATTCTATCTACTTACAATGACCCAGACACCTTATTAACCTCCAGATATATCAGTGTCATCATCTGAAAAATGACAATGAAAATGGCAAAGCCTTTTCTTCTCTTTGTCTTATTTCATCATATACAATGCTTGCTCTAGTAGCTCCTAGGATGTCAGTTATAAATATGTCCTGCATAGAAGCCAGCTCAACACTGTTGAATTCTGGATTATACCCTATTTGAGCACAGAATTTATGTTTCAGATAAGAGCTATTAATATTTGAAAAATAGGTGTGAACATTTCAAAACTGCTGTTTTGAAATAGACATGTCATAATCAATTGTAAGATTTATTAAAGAAAAATGCATACCCTTTAGCCAAAATTAAGATACTGATTGAGTAATGCAGAGGAAGCAGAGCCATCTGAAGTTTAGAAAGCTCCCCAGATGTTCTCCACATCATTTTGTACCTTTCTGGAAGCAATTAAGATGGGTTGGATGCATTAGCCCTGCTGAGGATTTGCTGGAAAAGCAATTCTCAGTCTATGTTTCAGACTAAGTTATAAGGTGGTCTGTTTGGGGTGACCAATCACCTCCACAATTATTAGGTTGCAGAACAACTGATATGGGGGGAATAAGCAGAGCAGAAAGCCTTTCAGTTGTGCTTTATATATTCCATACCTCCAAACCTTTTTGCTAAGAATTTTAAGAGATTTCTGAAAGATGTGAACAACTCAGGTAGATTTCAATGAATCTGAGATCATTCCCTTGAAAAGAATAAAAGCTGCTTTTCTTCCTTGCCAACTAGATTCTGAGCCAATTGCTTTTAGAAAGCAGCCGAGTTTGGATCAAAATTAGCATGCCATTCAGAAAGACCTTCATCTAAATAGATGGCTGCCTGGGCAGTGTCATAAGGTCAGCTTAGCTAAACTCCAACCTGTGCCCAGGAACCTTATTCCTGTTGTGACTGAGTTAGGCAGTCAATATGAGAAATGTTCACTAAGGCACATGGGAGCCAAGTTATGCTGGCTGTAGTGTGTGGCTGGCAAAAGCCAATATCCCTGCTTTCTGACTCTTTAAATGTCTTCTTTCAGCTATT
Organism: Suncus etruscus; assembly: GCF_024139225.1. Classification (NCBI taxonomy): domain Eukaryota; kingdom Metazoa; phylum Chordata; class Mammalia; order Eulipotyphla; family Soricidae; genus Suncus; species Suncus etruscus. The sequence continues at coordinate 29,285,679 of NC_064849.1, forward strand.
ACAACACTAGACCAAATTCTGGACTTGTTGATGGGCTGGATCTTTTCATTTTGGTTCATGGTGTTATCAGTTAGATGTTCCTGCTCTTTACTTTATATAGGTGAGTATCTATTTCTTATTGTCTGCCCTGCTGATCTATGGCAATCAGATCCCAACCCCACAGATACTCTCAACACACACAGTTTTTAGATGTGTTAGAGATGTTTTCATTAGGCTTTCTCCCAACTGGTTAAAGGCGAGCACTGATTCAACCAGTAAACTCTATGCATAATTCCATGTTCATTATAAACATAGCACAAATTGCCCATTCTCAAACATTATCCTTTATTACAAGAGTAAAATACTTACTGAAGGAAATGTGAACAGTGCAGATAAGTGAAAAGAAGTGAAGAAAATCACCCAGAATCCCATCAAGTAGGCAATCTACTTAAAATGACTTGCTACTACTTCTACTTCCTATAAAAATAAAACCCGTTTTTTTTACAGGTTTTCTGCTTCCACCACTTCTCGTTTTAAACATATGTCTGTTTCTATTAAATGTAAGATGATTTCAACTTTGGTTTTATGTATGAATGGGCTCTTTGGTGTGAATAGAATTGTCTAATATTTGAAATGTGTTCATTTAGTTAATGGCTAACATACCAAGACATGAACTTAATAATAAAAAGTGGTGGTGACAGAACGTACCTTTAATGCTCTCCAATCAGTTTTTACTTGCATTCTGGGAAAAAAAACTTTCACACTCTTTTATAAGCATTACACAAGGCCAAGATTTACTGCTGTTAATAAGTCCTTCAATAAAGCTAAATTCAAGTTTGAAAGGCTTATGAAGCTCTCTCTAATATTGGATACCCTGGCTGCTTGGAATCCCATTCAAAAGTGAATTTTATGAGGAAAACTGACCAACATGTGAAGAGTTTTTTCTTTGGAGGGGGTAACTACGACTTTTGTGTGTGCACATGATAAAAAGCTAAGTGGGTTCTATCAAGCTGTCAGCTGCTGAATCATCCCAGGTAAATCAATCTCCAGACAGATAACTCTGTGTTGTTTTGGAAATGAAGTTAGAATGAATCACCTCCTGACCAGGTAATTCTCCACCCACATACAACATCATTTGACATATAAGTAGTCCAGTTCCAGAACTCCTGAAGCAAACATCCCTATTTCACAGTCCTGACTGCCCAGTAACCCTGGGCACTGCAAATTTGAGAATGTATTTGTATAGTAGGTAACTGAATTCATTGGGCAAAAATAATACAAAAGGCTCAGCCAGTACCAACCAGCTCAGTGAGACCTCAAGTAGTGACTTTAGTAAACACAATCGTGAGATGTAACAATTGTCACAAGTTGACTTTTATTGATATATTTTCTAATAATCTTATTTGAAAATTTGTCTTAACTAAAAACATGAAGTAAATTTGTTTGTACCTGCTAAGAGAGTGGGTGGGAAGCTGGGGACAATGGTAGAAGGAAGATAACACTGGTGGTTGGATTGGTACTGGCACATTAAGTGACTAAAACAGCTGAAGAACTGTTTTATAACAGCTGAAGAACTTTATAAATCACTGTATATATATATGTACATACAAAGATAAGTGGGCTCTAAGTGTAGAAAACATAATTCGTTGTGAGTTTCCAACCCTTCCCTTATAATTCTGCAGATGATGAACCTGCCAGTGTCATTGTAGCACTGTGCAATTATCTAATAGGAAAGTGAGAGCCATCTTGCTTTTTGAGTAGCATCCACTGGGTCAGTTAATTAAATGAGTGTAAAAGGCTTCAAGTGAAAGATTCAGCTCTAAGTCAGGCTGTCTCTTGATACAGATTAGTAGAAGCCAAAGAATTAAAGGAGACGAAGAGAAATAAAAGAAGGCAATCTTAGAGAAAACAGATATGTGACATCACATGTGTGAGGTATTTAAACTTCCAAATTTATAGAAGTAATGAATACAAGGATGGTTTGGAGGGAATGGCAGGAGAAGGAAGGGAAAATAAAAACATTTGAAATGTAATTACTAAAAACACATACATACAGTAAGGAGATACTACCTTTTGGAGGTTATAGCTAAGTCTGTTGCTTTAGTTAATGTTCTGGAGTTATGAAAATATATATAGTACAGTCATAAAAATTGACATATCAGATATGTGTAATCTTTTGAAAATTTAGAATAAATTGGGGAAATGAAAACAAAGAAGGTTGTAACCTGTACCCAAAAACAAGAACCATGTTTATTTTACATTATTTGACAAAAATTAAATTTTTATGTATTATTTTTAGACTCTGTCTAGCCAAGCTCAAGACTTATTTCTGGTTCTGGAAAATCAATGGGGTGCTAGGAATTGAGCCCAGGTCAGTGGCATACAAGGGAACTAACTTCCTTACCAGCTGTACTATAGTTCTGCGCTGCAAAAGTGAATTCTTGAGGTTCCTCTTTTATTACTTATAAGCTTTCCTTATTGAGCATCACTCCATTGAAATATATCTGAGTCAGAGACTCTGACAGGCCGTACTCCCTTACTGAATTTAATGGCATTCATATTTTAGTGTCCATTTTGTGTTTTCTAGGTGTTAGATTTTATTTATTATAAGCATCATGCTCATGGAAAGTTCCATTTAGTTTATAATATTTGGCATGTAACAGAATATTAACTTAGAGAATGCAGTTATAAATAATCTTATCCAGCATGGGTTTTTCAAGAAAAAAAGCAAGAGGAAAAGCAGTTCAGGAATAACTCAAAAGGTAATAGGAAAAGGAAAAGGAGGATGAGCAGGTAGAAGACAAGGAGGAGGTGGAGGAAGATAGAACTATAATGTTATGCTGAATAATTAAGAAAAACTTTAGAAATATATAATTTAAGACCTAAAAACTATGACTCCAGGAAATCTTAAGAAGAAGGAATAATTATTCACAATATATCACCAATAATTCCCTTCAGGAGTTTCCATGTCATAAAAGGTGCAGTGGTCCTCAAACTATGGCCCGCAGGCCACATATTGTATTTGTATCTGTTTTGTTTCTTCATTGCAAAATAAGATATATGCAGACTGCATAAGAATTCGTTCATAAGTTTTGTTTTTACTATAGTCAGACCCTCCAATGGTCTGAGGGGCAGTGAACTAGCCCCCTGTTTAAAAAGTTTGAGGACCCCTGATAGAGGCTGGAGCAGTAGCGCAAGTGGTAAGTCATCTGTCTTGCCCACACTAGCCTAGGATTGACAGCAGTTCGATCCCCAGGCATTCCATATGATCCCCCAAGTCAGGAGCAGTTTCTGAGTGTTTAGCCAGGAGTAATCCCTGAGCATCACCAGGTGTGACTCAAAAATCTGAAACCAAAAAAAAAAAAAAAGATTTATCTAGATTTTTGCTCTGACTATCCAACTGCATGTTCCATAGAAGTCGAAACCCTTTTCTAATTCCACTTGTCTAAACTTTGCACCTAAAATACCTAGAATATAATGCTTTCCTCTGGAGTACTCGTCTTCATTTTATGTTCCTCAAATTGTAATCTAACCCTAACAAAAATTAACGTAGAAGGGTTTCTCATTAGTGAACTTGCCTTTCTTCTAAGAAATACCAAAAAGGCATTAGATTCAGCCTATAAAATTTGATGCTTATTCATATCTCCTCTTCTTTTTCCTTCTAGTCTCCCTGTTGAGCACTTCCTTATTCTGTGGAACAATTGTGTTCTCCCTTCTTAAATTTTGCCACTGGCACCATTTCAATACATCGAGTACCAAGTGAACAGTGGAATAAAATGGACTGAAAAAATTCCTGTTCTTGGGTTGTAGCAATAGCACAGTGGGTAGGGCATTTGCCATGCTTGTGCACAGCTGACAGGGTTTGATCTCCGGCATCCTCAGGAGCACTCCCAGGAATGACTCCTGAACATAGAGCCAGGAGTAACCCCTGAGCACTGTTGAATGTGGCCCCAAAATGGAAAAAAAAGTGTTTTTTCTAAAGCTTTCACCAACAAAATATTTTAGAAGGAGAATGTGCTACCTTAAAATTTTTATTGATTAAATGAAAATCAATTTAATTAATGTAGGTCTTAATTATATAAGTTTGATGAGTTTTAACAAATTTACCTGAGTGATAACAACATGGTTATTCAATGTGGGTAATTTGTTCCTTTTTACCATTGAGTAAGCTTCCATGGTATGGAAACTTGGTTCATTTTGTAGTGGATGGACATTTGGGTTGTTTTCTGAATTTTATTATCCTAAAAAGCTAATACAAACATTCTGAAATAATTCCCTTAATAGGCATTTGGGTAAATACTTAAAAGCTTCATTTATGGGCTCTAAATAAGGTGTATATTTAACTTTATAAGAAAATTTTTATTAGGTTTTCAACATGTATATAACCATGTTATATACATATCTAAGAGACATTTAATTATTTCATATTGTCACCAGTAATTGGCATTGGTAATATTTATAGTGCCATTTATTCTAATGCATGTTTAGTAATGTCAAGCAACCAATAGAAATCTGCAGGTTAGGGATTAAGGTAATTAAGTTAACTCTGCCTTTTTTATTATACTACATTTCAAAAACTATTGACCAAAATTATCCTGTTTTTGTAAGCAAAAAATTTATTCTTAAAGTTTTTTATCTGGAGTATATATTGGTATTTTTTTTGGGGGGGTTGTAGAATCATTCATTAATTTTGAACTAAACCTCTCATTGGTTATTTTACCTCAATCAAAATTTTCTAAGTTCCTGTTTTCTTTTTTAGTAAAGGTTTTTTTAGAGACTAATTCAGATATGTGTTGAAATATTTACATACATTTAGATATTAAAAATTTAGAAATAATACAAAAGATGTGTATTAAAATATTTACAAATGTAATATATGGTGAATGTACCTGCCTTAACATAGCATGAAATTTGGGAAACTGTTAGTGGGAGAAAGACAAAAATAAGGTTAGGGATTTCTAATTTTAAATATTGATTTGGGTGCATTACACTATTATCATCCTATATGTATTTTTTTTACTTTTTTTCAAAAGTTTAATTTTACTTAATTTTTTTGTTTATTTATGTTTCATTTTATTTTATGGCTGAACTTTAGTGACAAATAAAGCTGTTTATTTAAAAGGGAAAACTACAAGCAGATAAAACTATGGACTGCAGAAACCAATTAGAAGAAACATAATTGAGGAATAATGGTGCTCAGGACTGACAGAAAGATGCAAATAGGGGAAATAGATAATATCAAACTATAAGATAACAATGCCCAAGACAAGAAGCATTTGTACATAAAGAAACAAAACAAATAGATGAACCAGATGAAACAAAAAATAAATGTTTGGATTGGTAAATTCAAATTAGTGATCTGAACTAAAGGAAGTGCTGGAAGTTAATCAAGCAAAAGGGGTCAAATGTATGATAAAGAATAGAATTGAGCTGTTAGTGATGAAAATACAAAATTTGATTTTTTTTTGTTTTGGGCCACACCCATTGATGCTCAGCACTCAGAAACCGCTCCTGGCTTGGAGGACCATTTGAAATGCCAGGGGATTGAAGCATGGTCTGTCTTAGGCTAGCATGGGCTTAGAAGATGCCTAACCACTTGCACCACCACTCCATACCCACAAAATTTGATTTTTAATGCACCCCTGAAATTTCTATAACTTCTATAAAGCAATATTAATTCAAGTTACAAAAGAAAAAGAAGATGGCAAGCAAAGCTTCCAAAGGTGTTCAAGAGATTAGCTTTTTGTTTTGTTTTGTTTTGGGGCCATACCCGGTGACTCTCAGGGGATACTTCTGGCTATGAGCTCAGAAATTGTTCCTGGCTTGGGGGACTATATGGGAAGCCTGGAATTGAACCCAGGTCTGTCCTGGGTCAGTCGTGTGCAAGGCAAGCACCTACAGCTCTGCTATCGCCCTGGCCCCAAGAGATTAGTTTTTATATGTTCTTTACATTTGACAGGTAGAAGGGCAATTATGCAGAATCAAGACTTAAAGCACTAGGGCCAGAGTTATAGTACAACAGATAGGGTGCTTGCCTTCATAAAGTCAACCTGAGTTAATTTCTCTGAATGCCATATCATCTCAGGAATGAAGTTCTCAGCCTCACAGGTGTGAGAAACGAAAGGAAAGGAAAGGAAGGAAGGAAGAAAGAAAGAAAGAAAGAAAGAAAGAAAGAAAGAAAGAAAGAAAGAAAGAAAGAAAGAAAGAAAGAAAGAAAGAAAGAAAGAAAGAAAGAAAGAAAGAAAGAAAGAAAGAAAGAAAGAAAGAAAGAAAGAAAGAAAGAAAGAAAGAAAGAAAGAAAGAAAGAAAGAAAGAGAAAGAAAGAAAGAAAGAAAGAAAGAAAGAAAAGAGAGAAAGAAAGAGAGAAAGAAAGAAAGAAAGAAAGAAAGAAGAAAGAAAGAAGAAAGAAAACAATAAACAAAAACAATCAAACAACAAAAATAAACCCAAAAGACTGAGTCCTAAACAAAGCTGAGGTTTGGGGCAAGGAGTCAGAATATTGATAGATGTTCATGACTTAGAGGTCTGCAACTTTGAAATTAGAATACACTGCCATCTTCTTTCATGGAATATAAAGCACAAAGGTTCATAAGTTTACATTTTACAAAAAGGTCTCCTGAGAAAGCAAGATATTTCTTTGCTTTCAGGCACATAGGTCTGAATGTGTGTATTTACACACACACACACACACACACACACACACACACATACACACACACACACACACATATACTATATATATATTTTTTTAACCTAACATTGGAATCAACTTTAGCTCAGAGCTAAGTTAGCCTGTGGAAAAATATTTTGAGATGTCCAGCAAAGGTATGGATAAAAATATGACAGACCATTAAGCACAGTATCCACAGTATTATGAATTTTGACGGGATCTGACCCTTTCTAATTCTCTGCCCAACGTACTCGGGCCTTCTTTATATTGCTGAAAGCACTAATAACTTCACATACAGAGAAGAAAAATAGCCTTTTCTTCCCAAGATCCTGTTGTTTGTTTTGTTTTGTGACTCTCAGTTCATGGTCTCTCCATCAATAAAATACTCCAAAGAAGAAAAATAGCTGATGATTTTGTAGTTCACTCAAAGGAATAATTTCTCCATCTCTGACTAATTGCTTAGATCATCCTTCACACCACAGGAATGTATATACCCAGTGGCCTTGAATGATTCATCTGAAGAGACAAAGAATTTAGATTTATTTAGGACTTTAGCTACACTCTAATCTAATTCCTCTGCTTCAGATACAGGAACTAAAGTTCAGCAAGGTTAAGTGACCTTGCCCAAAGCCACCAGCTAATTGTGGGTGAGCTGTGATGGAAGTGAATGACACTTGGTCTCCTAGAACTTAAGCTCCAAATGAACTCTAGGAAGTGGGGAACCAAGCCCTGTCTTAGCTTGCAGGTTCCCTGCTGCCTGGATGCTTTTATTTTCAATAGACTATCATCCTGTCAAGTTCTACACTTTTGCTAAACACTTTCAAATGGAGAGCTTACACACTGGATATAAACATTTTCACTCAAGCTTGGTGTAGAACCAAAGGGGAAATGTGAATAGTGAAATGATTATCCATCATCCCTCTGCTATTACAAGGTTGTGGTGGAAGGGAGAGAATACGTGTGTGGGGGAGATTATTGTATGCTACACGTTCCTTAAAATTTTTTAGCTATTTTATTTTCCCTCCTCTTTATTTGCAATTTCCTCTCTTTCCTGCTTTCTGTTTTTGTTGCTGTTGGTTGTATCCTGGAATTACTTAGCTTAGCTGCACCAAAAGACTCAATTTTTGTGTTCTTGATCACATAGCAGTGCTGAGATAGCACATAGCATGTGAGGGTTTTGTGCTGGGATCAAACTTGTGGTCTCATGCAGGAAAGATGCTCTGAAACTGAACCACATCTAGATCATGCTTACTCATTTAATATAATGGAACTCACCAAGTTTTGCTGACCAAAAAAGCCAAAACATACAGAGTCCAGGCTTGTTGTCCCATCTGACTATCAGCTTGAAAAGGAGAGTTTTGAGCAATCAATGGTAAGAAGGACATTTCTGTTCTGTGTATTGTGAGGGGGATTGGTATAGAAGGCTGGGACATCCAAACCTTAATGTAGGTAGAAATCATCTGGGATATTGAAATTCATGTAAATTCCTAGGTTCAAGTTGCACTGATCAATAACAGAGGTAGTAGGGGCCGGAGAGTTAGCATAAAGGTAAGGTGTTTGCCTTGCATGCAGAAGGATGGTAGTTCAAATCCCAGCATCCTGTATCCTTTCCTGCATATCTTCCAGCCTGACAGGTGCTACTTTTGAGCATAGAGCCAGGAGTAACCCCTGAGTGCTGCCGGGTGTGAAAAAAAACCTAAATAAATAAATAAATAAATAAATAACAGAGGTAGGGAGATAAGAATCATGAGCAGAGGTGTATTGAATTGGTCTAGGCTTCATGTTTTCAATGAACATTGGTGAAGAGTCATGTTAGTGACCCCGTTTCACCAATTTAGTTTTATTATCAAACCCCCCATACCACTTACAACATTTTTTTCTTTAATTGCTCTGTTCATACAATTTTAACACTATACCTCTGGCCATACAATATATGTTAATTTTATATCCTTTATATCTATTAGATATAATAGATATGGTATGTAATATATATCTGTTAAATATGATATATCTATATATATGAGAAAATTATCTATACAATCATTAATTGATTCATAAAAATTGAAAAAAAATGAATTTGACTTTATTAGTCATTTAGTCTAATTGAAGAAACCAAGAATTAATTTCCTATTTCATAGTTCTGGCCACAAAACTATCATAAAAGCTCTAAATAAAGACCCCACACACTTTAGATTATTTAATCTAATATTCCAATCGTTTTCATTATCTTGTTTTCCAGCCCATTTCTCTCAATTCAGGGTTGCTCGAGGCTATCACAAAATATGCCAGAAATAAGCTTTAATCCCACCAGAGACAGGACTTTTTTGCACTTCACAGCAGACATACACACACATGCTAGCACTCAAAACCTGCCAGGAAACCTCATGTGCCCTGCTTTGGGATCTAAAGAGACAAACAGATTACCCAGAGAAAACCACGCAGATGTGGAGAGAAAGTGCCAGGTCCACACAGATTGCCTTTGGCTCAAATCCATTGCTTTTCTTATCAGCCTTACAAGGAAACAACATTTAATGATATGAAGTTCTTTGAGAACCTGCTGAACTGATCTACAGATCTACTTTATCTGTTGATATACAATGACCCTCCCAAAGATTGAAAACTATTATAATAGTTAAATGTTTTAAGTTCTTTTAAATTTGATTTTGACTTCTAGATATTTCCCCTATGGACATGATGTGCCTTAAATTGAGGAATAATTGGGGGGGGGATTGGGGGGGTTAGCCACACTTGGTTGTACATAGAGCTTATCTCTTGCTCTGTTCTCTATGATCGCTCCTAGCAGGGTTTGGGGGAACATATGGGTTGCTAGGGATCAAACTTAGGTCAACTATGTGCAAGGCAAGTGAGTACTAATTTACTATTTCTATAGCCCGAAACAATTGGCATACATTTTTATTTATTTTTTTGGTATACATTTTTAAAGATTACCATTTTGTTTTTTAAAACATAAGCCTTGGGGTTGAAAGAATTGTGTTCATATTTAGACTGACAATCCTGGGCATGTCAATCTGGTTTAAATATTAGTTCTAAAAAATAGGGGGAAAAGTAATAGATTTCTCATGTAAATAGTAAGTCTTTTCATTTTTTTCCTTTGGTAATACCTGGTGATGTTCAGGGGTGACCCTTGGCTATGAACTCAGAAATCACTCCTGGCTTGGGAGACCATATGGGATACTGGGGATTGAACCCAAGTCTCTCCTGGGTCAGCTGCTTGCAAGCAAATGCCCAACCGCTGAGCTATCACTCGAGCCCTGTAAACAGTAAGTCTTAGATTTTCTATATGAGGTACTCTTTTGTGTGTATGTTTTACAACATATTTATTCAAAAATATTTATTCAAAAATATAATGACATGTTCTATTATCTCGATTTAACAAAAATACTGTGGTATATAGAAAGAGATTAAACATACATACAAGTCCAAGGCCACCCAGATACAAAGTGGTAGATAGTAAAGAGGAAATTGAATAGTCTGAATATAGTCTCTAATTTTATTCTTTAACCTTTAAACATTCTATCTATGTATTAGTATCTGCAGGTAGTATTGATTCTGAACAAGAATGTATGTGAAAGAAAATTCACAAACGCATAACATGGTGCTGAGTTTTATCTCAGTTATTGACACAGTTTTTATTATTTCTTAGAAAGGGTCAATGCCAATATTAGGAGTTAAATACCAATCTATGTTTATTTACTCTAATGGGAAATTAGATCAAATGTTTGAAATATTATAGTTAAATGCATACCATTGATCTTTTAAAGAAGAATGACTTCCCCTACACCTCTGGGGAGAAGTCTCACTCTCAGTATTTAAGCTACTCAAAACTTTCATTTGGAATCACAGACCTTCAAATGTAACCACAAGTTATGTACCAGGTAAGCCTAGGGAATTAAATGTCACTTATAGAGGGTGACATTTAATATATATATGTATATATACACTTTCTATTCCTGCCTTTAATATTTAAGAGAGGGCAAAGTCCCAAAGAATTTTTCAGTTTGCAGTGTCATAAATTTGAATCATAAAAAGTTAATGATGATATCAGGAAGCCAAATGTTTGTAAATAATGAGCAGAGTTAGCTGTATCTCAGAATAATGGCAATAATCTTAACTGTTTTGGACAAGACATTGTGAGACATATTAGGTAATCTTGACTTCAATAATCAAAATTACTCTGAGTTATTATTTTTTCACTTTATGAATAAAGCAATTAGGAATTATAAAAAGTGAAAATGCCTAAGGACAAACAATTAATGACTATCCAAGCAAAAATTGTTTAAGTAGGAGAGTAAAAATCACTCCGAGTACCATATCTTCAAGACCAGTGAATAAGTCTGAATCAGGGTAATGAATGAAATAATCCAAATTTGGCTGAGGGTGAAACACACATACTCTGGCAGTCTTCTATCTCATAAGAAGAGCAAGCTGCCTGCCAGAACTGCCATGTTATTGAGTACAGAGACCAGCCCTTGGATCAGTAAGAACAGATAGCTCAGGCTATCCAGGTTTACAAGTAAGACGCTCTCTGTTTTGGGGTAAGTCCAAGTTGTAAACAAAGATACAAAGGAACCAGGGATGATCTTTGTTTTAGGTAAAATAAGATGTAGCCTAACAGGATAGTGATTCTTAGGACAGGTATGTTTATCACAAGTTGAAAAGGTTTTTTTTGTTTGTTTGTTTTGTGTGTGTGTGTGTGTGTGTGTGTGTGTGTGTGTGTGTGTGTGTGGTTTAAGCTATATAGGACACAGGAGTATTTACATGGTACCAGAAGAATGTAAAAAAAAAAAACCCATGCTAACACTTGTATACTTGCAAAGGCAGATTCCCTGAGATCTCCTGAACAAATGCAAATAACGACAAAAATAATACACATATACTGTATATAAGGATTTTATGCTTAGGTCCCCAAAATGCATAGAGTTTGTACAAGAAAGTTCAAAAGGCTGGAGCATGTGCCGCTAGGCCAACGCAAGGCCTGGAAATAGATGAGCCTATTGAGACCTTCCGGGTATTAGCCCTGATGCTTTCCTCAGCTCTGCTGAGAAGACCTTAAAATAAATTAAGGTAAAATAGAATGCTAAACATATAGTTGGCTTCATAAAAAACAAATAAGGAATGAGAATTTTCTCTTTATTGTTTCGATTTTTTTTTTTTTTGCACATGGTTTGCTCCTGGCTCTGTGCTTAGGGACTACTCCTGATGAACTGAGGGAAATATATGAGATGTTGAGGATTGAGCCTAGTTACCTGCATACAAGGCAAGAGCCCTCCCTACAGTACTATTTCTAGCCCCAGAGACTTATCTTTTTACAAAACCTTTGGCTATTTAGTAAATAAGTCACTCAGTATATTTTCAAACAAATAAAAGTACAAGTTTGAGTATTGCAAGGTACAAACACTAATAACATCATCAGAATCATGAAGTTAATATTCAACTAAACTTTCTACCTCCAAATTGCCATAGTAAAAATAATATAATAACTTCTGACTATTATTTAAAATATGCTTTCTTTAAACCAGGAGTCTCAAATTCAATTTACCTGGGGGCCGCAGGAGGCAAAGTTGGGGTGATCCTTGAGTGCAAAGCCTTGAACATTGTGGGGTGTGACCCAAACAACTAAAACAAAACAAAGCAAAAAAAGATTCCTCTAGGGCAGGGCCACAAAATGTTGTATGAAGGGCCGCAAATGGCCCGCAGGCCGCGAGTTTAAGACCCCTGCTTTAAACTATCTGGCATACACTCTTTCCATATTTTTTCTTCTTTATAGCCAAGTAACTAGTGCTGTTAATGTTTGTGTGTTTTTTCAGAACTTTTGGGTTTACATATGCACATATTAAAATATATAATTTATTCCTATTCATTTATACACAAAATCAAGCTGTTATTCACATTGTTTATATATTACTTATCAATCTATCTTGGAGGTCCTTTTGCATTCTAGTTAATTTTATGTATCTACATAATTTATTTTATTTATACTCTTTTGTGGACATTAATATTGCCTTCGTTCTTTTCCTATTTCATCCATAACACAATGAGTTACCCTGAAAAAAAATGCAATATTGTTGCTTGGATATATCGATAATATAAACCCTAGAAGGCATTTGTGCTACCTATTTTTCCAGATATTATTAAATATGATTGAATTTCTGTTTCCTCATATCTTTTCTTTTAGAATTACAACTAAACTGCTGAATTTGAGTTATTGTGATTTGTGGTGTAAATGGTGTCTAATGTGTTTCTATTTTATGTTTACTTTGTATTCAGTGACTTTGATTGTCTGTGGCTTTAAGGAAAATTTGTGTTGTGTTAGTGGTTGTTTAGGCCAGGTTATACACTATTACATGCTAATTAAACAATTCTTTTCTCCACTGAATGTTTTTTATTGCACTATCTGTAGAGTTAAGAAGTCTATACAATTTTGCCTTTTTAAAACTTGTAATAGCTCTAAGCAACTGGGTTAACTTGCCTAAATAAACTTGCTTAAAATAACTCAAACTAAAAACAAGACCATTATGGAAATGAAGATAAATAATTCTTCATCTTGACATAAAAGTCGTTCCAAGTTTTTAAATCAACTTAAACCATGCCTTTTATTTTGTATTCTTGAATTTTGTTAAAAAACAGCCTTAAGAGCATAAAAAAAAAAAACAATTTAAAAATATTTTCACTCTGAAAACTGGAAAAGTAAAACACTTTTTCACTCAAACTTTATCACATTTCTCACAGTAACAGTTGATCTTTTAGGTTTAAGCACATATTGTTTCTACCCCAGATCTATTCAAAGAACAATTTGTGAAAAGCACATTAAATGTAAATAGCATTAGATGAATCACTAATCTTTAAGAGGAGACTTATTTACGTGATTATTGGAACATCTGCCTTTGTATTCCTTTGACTCATTCTGGCCAGGATTACAGTTTCTTAAAGTAAATGCACAATAAAAGTCAATGTTAGTCCTAGCTGAATATATGGCAAAGTACAAACAGATCTGATCTCCATTTTACTGTGTGATAGGGTTACTCCATCTTTATGATGTGTAAGATTTTTGTTAGTGGTCAAGATTCCTTAGTTCTCAAAGAGGGCTGATCTCAGCAGCCTGGAAAGTATTCTTATTATCCCATAACAGATTATCCTTTTGGCCATCTTACTCTCCCTGGAACCTAACAGGTACTGCCAGTCTACCTGAAAGTTTCAATTATTAGACAGATATGTCTGTGGGACAGTTTGATTAATGTTTCATTTTGCAACTGACATAACCTCCAGAACAGCCCTTAAATACAATTTAAGTCACAACAACTTTGCTTATCAGATTAATAGACACTCCATGTTGAATTTTGAGACTTGTCTTTTATTTTTTAAAGTTCTTCAATGGTGGATATTCTAAAGACAGTTACTTTTGGGGGGAGTTGGGGTCACACCCGGCAGCGCTCAGGGGTTCCTCCTGGCTCTACGTGCAGAAATCGCTCCTGGCAGGCTCGGGGGACCATATACAACACCGGGATTCTAACCACCGTCCTTCTGCAAGCAAGGCAAATGCCCTACCTTCATGCTATCTCTCTGGCCCCATAAAGATAGTTATTTTTTTTTAATTGCTACTACATCTGCCCCCTTTCCACTCTTAAGGATTCTCAACAGCTCTTTACGAGTTCTCAGACAATGAACTGCATCACTGCACATTCCATTCCTTAAGTGCTTGATGACTTATCAAGGATCATAAAGACAAGAGCTATACCCAATAGGTTTTCCACCACTCCTGGTTTTCTGGTGACTTTTGAAACTCCAATCATGAGTGCCACTTACTTCAGATAATTTCTGACCCTTTCTATTGTTTTCTTCATAGATCTATGCTTTTGAAAGCTTCTAAATTGTTGAAAATATTTTATCTTTTTCCATGTGTTGATTTAGGAACATTTACGAGATAAAAGCTATAGTCATAAATATTCTTCAACATATTGTACCAAAATAATAGAGAACATTAAAGCCTCCTTTTGAAATTTGGCAACTCATTGGTATGTGTTGATGCTAATGCTCATTTCTATGAAAAAATATTAAATATTGAAAGCGTAATGGCCATTAGGAAAACAAATTTTCTTTCCCCCCTCCCTACACCCTTTTCCTTTTCTTCTCCATCTGTTTTAAACCTGGAACAAAAAGAGCCCACTGCTCTTTCATTTTACAGAGGCCACTATAATTTTTCTTGACATGGCAATTACTTTTTAATTTGGTTAGCATAGACTGTAATGGAACTAAGTTGTAAAACATCGTTTCTTGTTTACCCTTTTATTTTGTTTTTAATTTATTGCTTTGATTTCAATCCCTTTTATAAACCTATTAAAGTTCAATTACTCACTTTGAAGTCAATCACTAATCAATTCCATTTATTTCTCTGTTATGGGGAGTAGGGAGAGTACTTAACCTTATATCTGTATTTCAATAAGTTCTGAGATAAAAATCAGGTTATTCCAGAATTTACTAGGGAAAGGGAGAATTTTATACAAATAAAGGAAAGCTCTCAAGAGCCGAGGTGAAGCATAGAACCTACTTTTGCTTGAAGTAGCAGGTAGGAAAGAGATGGCTTGCACAACATTTAAATAATCTACAGATTCTACCAATTTTAATTGGTGAAGAACAAGTAAGGATTGTTACTCTTTTATTGGCTGAACTTCTGAATTCAGAAATTCCAATTAGAAAGAAGACAGCATTTTAGTTGTTTACAAGTTGTAAAATGTTTCTTCACTGGGACTCGAGAGACAGTGGCTTACCTTGCAAGTTCCCTACTAAAGTCTGATTCCTGTCACAGCATAAACCTGAGTCCTGAGTCTTGAACACAGCGTTAGAAGTCAGCCCTGAGCACTGCTGGATGTGGCCCCCAAACAAACAAGTTACTGCACAAATGATTTTCCTCCCTCTTTTTGTTTTCATTGTGGATCTTGAGTTAATAGAAGAAGTAGACATTTATTTTTCTATTCCACAGTGTTGAATTACAAGGCCTGGAAAAGATTAAACAACTTTAATATATCATAGTTGGCAAAGTGAAGAGTCAGGATAGTCACAGCTCTCCGTGCCTTCGTATCCTGATATCTCAATGCCTTTTTTACTTTATGCCATTCTGGGCATTAATTTTTCTAGAACTGTGGAATCTGTAGCTCTTTTAGTTATATATGTTGGGCTCATTTTGATTGCTAAATCCGTATTTTCTAGTATAGTTAATTGTATAAAGGCACACAAGAATTTTCTGACTGTTTTGGTTCCTGACAATAGTGAACTGGTAAATCATAGTCAAGAAAAATGTCAAAAACAAGAACTGAATCTGTAGCATATTGCAATGTATCATCATGACTGATTTTATGCTTGCCAAAAATAAATCACTGAACTCAGAGTTAGGAAGAAATGCAGACAAGTGTTTTCTTCCAGGTCAATGCAAGTTAATGCTAGTACAGTATCTCAGCACTTCACTGTTTTATCTGTCACATAACTGTGAATACGGCTGCCCTGAGAACACAGATGCAACATTCCTATTTTCCTAACAACATAAATATATGAACAACAAAAATATATGAAAATAAAAAATAGGGCCAGCGCGATAGCGCAGTGATAGGGCATTTGCTTTGCAGGCAGCAGATCCAGGACGGACTTGGTTTGATCCCCAGCATCCCATATGTTCCCCTAGCCAGGAGCGATTTCTGAGAGCAGAGCCAAAAGTAACCCCTGAGAGTCATATATATACATAAGATTACTTTTAAGATTATCTGCAATGCATTTGGCTTTAGATGATGGTGTTAGGAGTATGATTGATGTTTGGTGTTTTTTCAAGAATTAAGTACTTTTAAGAGAGTCTCAGGAGAGTGGTCAATGCAGGAGGCTGGGATTCAATTTCTTGCATTGTATGGTTCCTCAGATGCCAACAAGTGTGACGCCATAACATAGCTAAGTATAACCAAAGGAAAAAAACACAGACAAAATTATATAAGTTAGGCTGGAGAGAAGTATGGTGGTTATGGTGCTTGAATCATATAAGTCTCCCAAGCCATACCAGGCATGATTCCTGAGTGCAGAGCCATAGGTAGATAAGCCTTGAGCACTGCCGAGTATGACTTCCTCACCAAAAATTAATTGTCTGTGCACAATATATATGTCTGTGTGCTTATAAATATATACATATCTATATACAATTTAGTGAGACTAAAAGAAAAGTCTATCTGGTGCTAAAATATGTTTTCCATATTGTTAAGCCATTCCTTTTTGAAGAGAGATAAAGAACAACTCTTATGAAGAGTTGATATTTGTACTGAGCAGCAAAATATAAGTAGCATTTCAGAAAAGATGCAAAAATAAAAAAAATAAAGTTGTCTAGATGTTAGTGAAAAGAAAAGCAAAACCTTTGTCTAAGTAAAAATCAAATGGAATAAAAACTGTGAGTAGAGAAATTCACTTTGGAGATACTCTGAAAAAAAGTTTCTCCTACTTTTTTAAAATTTTATTTTATTTTATTTTATTTTATTTTATTTTAGGCATTGTGGTTTGCAACACTGTTAAAGGTAGGGGGTTTTTTGGTATCTAATTTCAGAACCACACCCTCCACCCCTGCTTCCCTCACCATTACCCCAGAGACTCATGCTAATTTAATCTCTTCTACCACCCTGTCATATCATAATCATTCTACTGAAAGTCAATACTCAGCTTCCGTTGTGTTTGGGGACTATTGTTCCATTACTATATTTTATTGTATAATATATATGAGACAGGTAGTTCTGTGTTCACGCCTCACTTTCTTTTTCTTCTTTCTTTTTTTCTTTTTCTTTCTTCTTTTCCTTTCTTTCTTCTTTCTTCCTTTCTTCTTTTTCTTTCCTTATTTCTCTTCCTTCCTTTCTTTCTTTCTTTCTTTCTTTCTTTCTTTCTTTCTTTCTTTCTTTCTTTCTTTCTTTCTTTCTTTCTCTTTCTTTCTTTCTTTCTTTCTTTCTTTCTTTCTTTCTTTCTTTCTTTCTTTCTTTCTTACTTACTTTCTTTCTTTCTCTTTTTCTTTCTTTCTTTCTTTCTTTCTTTCTTTCTTTCTTTCTTTCTTTCTTTCTTTCTTTCTTTCTTTCTTTCTTTCTTTCTTTCTTTCTTTCTTTCTTTCTTTTTCTTCTTTCTTTATTTTTCTTTTTTCTTTTCTTTCTTTCTGCCACACCCTGCAGTTATCAGGGCTTACTCATATTCCTGGCTCTGCTCTCAGAAATAGCCCCTGACAGGCTAGGGGGACCATATGGGAAGCTGAGAATAAAACCCCGGTCCAGCCCAGGTCATCTGTGTTCTAGAGAGATGCCCTACCACTGTGCTATCACTCCAGCCCCAACCCTCTCTGACTAATTTCACTCAGCATGATGCTCTCCAGATCCAACGACATTGCAGCAAATCACATAATTTTATCCTTTTACAATATGTACCATAATTTCTTTAGCTAGTCATTTGATTCTTAGACTCATGGATTGTTTTCATATTATAACAATTGTGAATTGTACTGCAATGAGCAAATATTTTCTATATAGATTTATTAGGCTAGATTCTATATAGATTTATTAGGGTAGATTCCAAAAAGTGGAATTTCTGGGAAGGAATTAGAAGCTCAATTTCTAGATTTTTGATATGTTCATGTAATTTTCCAAGAACTTTGGTTCATGTAACTTTTTACCAGGGTCAATTTTCTCCTACATTCATGCCAACACTGCAATAAGTACAATTTTTAAAAATAGTTTGATAAGAAGGCAGGGTGAAAGATGGAAGGAGACTTGGGCCAATATAACACTTATATTTTGATATATTTGGAGTTGGAACATTAAATGCCCTACAACTTTGTAAACTCTGGTGCCTAAAATTAAAAATAACTTGCAAATACATAAAGTACAAATTAGTTGTAAAATCATAGTCTTAAAGAAAAAGCTGACTATCATGGCTTATTGAAAAACAAAAAACGAACAGGAGGAAAAGAAGATTGAGAGATTGGGGAAGTGGAAACAGTAAAGTTTCTAGTCGTTCCCAAGTTGAATTCATATGGTTACTTAATCATATCATTAGTCATTAAAAAGAGAATGATAAGAGAGCCTTAGTTAGTGGGAAGATGTAGAAAAGAATTATTATTAAAATGTCTTTAAAGCCTAGATACTGTGGTTCAGTATTATGTAGCCTAGTGGTAGAACATACACCTTTTATATTTAAAGTCTTGGGTTTGATTTCTATTATCAAAAGAAATTAAATTAAATTAAATTAAAAATAAAAGTTGTCCTTCAATTTTATAGAGTACTTAAGACAGAAGAGAAAATAGTGTTTTGGTGTAAAATATTTATAATGCACATGATAATGAGCTTGCTAGGTTCTTACATATGTTCTTTCTTAGTACAATAGTCAATTCATTACTTTTATTCTATTTTTAAAAATCATGTTTTAGGGGCTGGAGCGATGACACAGTGGTAGAACATTTGCCTTGCATGTGGCTGACATCGGATGGACCATGGTTCGATCCCCTGGTGTCCCATATGGTCCTTCAAGCCATGAGTGATTTCTGAGCTCAAAGCCAGGAATAACCAACCCCTGAGTGTCACCGAGTGTGGCCCCAAAACCAAAAAATAAACCCAAAACGCAAAAACCATGCTTTACATTATTAAATATCTCTACCAAGATTACAAACACGATAGATGGCAGAGGCAGAATTTAAGCCTCCATGGTCTTTTCACTGATACCAGAGATCAGGTTCTGGACATCTCATTCTAGCTTCTACCTTAGTATTCAGCAATTTAAAATCAATTTTAGGTTATCTTGAGCAAAGGGATAATCAATTTTTCACTGGGTGGGAAGAATTTAAGCTAGTATTTAACAACTAGATGTTTTCCCATATATTTAAGGGCAAAGTTCTCTTGGATTAAGTCAGAAAAAAGACCATTGCTAAAGCAAATAAACGCTATGAGAATGTTATCAATGCAAATCAGAATGATCTTCAGTATGCAACTTGTCCTGGAATCATTTCCTGCAGCAAACAAGTGTTCTTTTCCTATGCTCTTTATTCTATTCATCTTTTATTTGGAAAAGTATTAATTTGATATACAATCCCATAAATTAAAAGAATTCTGTCATCGTATGCTTCTAAATACCATATATATGCAACTGTTTGAGCAATGTAGTAATCATACAATTTTAGATTACATTATAAATAGAAAATTAGTAGAAGCATATAACATTTAAATATATATAATTAAGCATGTAAAATTTAAAATTTTATGAATAAAGCTACTTCTACTGCCAAAATTATTTTCCACCTTCTATATGAGAGGTCAGAGTCATGTATTTTTCTGAGTATTGTTTCCTTTCCATTGAGTAGATGATTTCCTTGAAGTAGAGTGAAAAGAATTGAGATAAAGCACAGGATTGCAATGATCTGATTGTATATTAACTTACTTTCTATTTAAATAGATTATTCCTGTCAAGGGAGAATACAGGACAAGAATTCTTGGAAGGAAAGCAGAGAGCTAAACATGGTAACTAAAATTAAGAAAGAATCTCTGACTCTCAGTACAGTTTATGGAAGAGGGTTTGAAATTAGGAATCTAAAACTATAACACTCTAATGTGTTAGAAGAAACTATGTGAGTATAGGTCAAGAAAGGTGTCTGGTAGTTTTTGTAGTCAGAAACACAAAGCATTGAGAATAGAGAGCTGTGTTTTCCTTACGTATTGATTTTTTCTCTCTTTTTAAAAAAATATATATATAGTGACATTGCTATAATAGAATAAAAAATGGACTCAATCAGGCTCCCCATCAAATCAATAGCTTTCATATTTGAAAGGACTTATTCTTCAGAAATAATTTAGTCTTCCACTATGTTTGAGAGAATGAAAGTACTTGTTTCTGTTTTTCCATTCCAGTCTCTTGAGACACAGCTGGAATAGAATCTCTTCTTCTGAGGAGGGAAATGGGCTCTTTCCTAAGTCAAAGAAAGCTTTCTTGCTTCCGTTTATACACTCCTACCTTCAAACAAGGACTCAACATACGAATGCCTACTTTTTTTTTTTTTTTTTTTTTTTTTTGGTTTTTGGGCCACACCCGGCGTTGCTCAGGGGTTACTCCTGGCTGTCTGCTCAGAAATAGCTCCTGGCAGGCACGGGGGACCATATGGGACACCGGGATTCGAACCAACAACCTTTGGTCCTGGATCGGCTGCTTGCAAGGCAAACGCCGTTGTGCTATCTCTCCGGGCCTGAATGCCTACTTTTTTAACCTCAGTCAAATTAAACTCAGAGAGGGCTTTCAGATTGGAAGCTGATTCCTTCTTCCTCTTCAGTGAATGTGAGTAAAGCCCTCAGTTATCCTTGTCTAGACTTCCCTAAATTATCTTCTAGTTCAACAAATTTTGCATAGCAATGCTTCTTTCACAAGAACTCTCTCTTTCAAGCACCATCAATTAAGTACTACATGTGATATCAAGTCCCAATTCCTTGATTAAGTTCTTAGGGTTCTTTAGTCTATTTTCATACACATTCTATTTTATTTTTTATTTTTCTACACAAAACCTTAGTTATTTTTTTCTTTTTTGGTTTTTGAGTCACACCCGGCAACTCTCAGGGTTACTCCTGGCTCTATACTTAGAAATCGCTCCTGCTAGGCTCAGGGGACCATACAGGATGCCGGGATTCAAACCGCCATCCTTCTGCATGCAAGGCAAATGCCCTACCTTCATGCTATCTCTCCAGGCCCCCAAATCCTTAGTTTTTTTTTTTTTTCAGAAAGACCACTAGTCTACACAATCATGTGCTTATTTTCTGATCCTACTATGTCATACCAACTTTTAATTTAATGATGTGGCTCTTCAAATTGAAGATTATGCAAATTTAGTGCCCTAATTGTGATATATTCTATTAACTGCTATCTGTAAAGCAAAAAGTCAGCTCACTAGGCTAAGATGATAGGTCAGGTGGTATAAAACACATGTGTGATGTGTGTACAATTCTGAGTTTGACCCCTGTACTGCCATACAAACCTTCTCTCAAGTGTTGTCAGGTGTGACCTTTGTAGTTCCCCAAGCAAACTTGACTCGAACAATGAAAGCCTGAGCATAGCCAAGCTCTCCCTAGAATGGCCCAGAGTTTTCCTACTCTATTTGGTATAGATCCTATTTAAAAAAGAATCCAGATCAAGTGTTAATACTCAGCTTCCCAAACTTGATTTATCACTTTCTTCTCTGAATTCTCCTTAGCACACCTAAGGTCTGTACCTACTGACTTATTTCTATTGATTAGATGTTATTGTTTATCTCTCTGCAGTTACTTTAAGTAAAAGTGGCTTGACATCCAACCATAACTTCAACTCCTCAAGGACAGACTGGCAATATATTTTACCTCAATATAACCTTCATAGATAAGAGTATGTAGTGTTTGATTCTTGCTCCATAAATTCATAATTTCTGCCAATCAATTGATTCTCCCATTATGCCTGATTATCTTAATAAAAGATTTTCTGAAAGTTTTTTTTTTTTCTGAAACAGAAAAACTTGCCAAGAGAGCAAATGGGCAGTCATTAAGCTGTGTTCTGTAGTATCATCCAACATACCACAGAGTCATATGCTGCTTAGGGAAAATTCATCCCCTCCACGTGGACAAAAAAGAGCTAGTAAGAGAATTGATAGTTTGTCATTCAAAAGAAAGAAACATACTCATTGATGAATTTAATTTTTTCTGCTATTTATTTTTAAAGAATTTTATCTCAGTACCACAGAATATGAGAAATTGTGCATGGGTTAAACCCTGACTCAATTATTTTGGGGTTTGGGAAGAAAGTCCTTACAATATCACTTAACATGCTGTAGCTGGAAAAATTAAAACTATCCTACCAGCTCAGTTTCTCTTAGGATCATTCTTCGTGTCATTCTCTTTCAGCCAAAGTTGCTGGAAGGTCAGAGCATCCATAGGCAACAAAGGAATCTCTTGGCCACTTCAATGTAGAGCCTTCCTCTAATGAGGCTTTTAACAGACTATCCCAGCCTTGACAGCTGAAAATGGTGATCCTAGAGGCAAAATGAATATTTGGCTGCAAATGAGAAGCTAACCTTCTTCTTAGCTTTTCTGCTTTCTTTCGAGAACTCTTTTTCATTTAAATAAACAAATTAAGCATTCTGCAATTCAAAGGCATATACAATGAAAGCAGTCACTGTTCATGATGGATTAGTCTGATGTTTAAAAAGAAGGCAAAAAAGAAAAATGCAAAACAAGCTGCCACCACTAGTTACATGAGAAATAGATCACAGGTGACACTGGCTTCTGTTTCATCTGTGGGAGGTTAAAAAGAAATACATTCACAGAAGAATACATTTCACTCCAGGTATAACTTGTGGGAGGCTTCTGAGCTGTGCTTGTATATTATTCTTTAGAGAACATGTGTATACTTTCTGAAATTCTAGCTGCTTATAATAATTTTCATCTCAAAACCCAACAGTAGGCTCGGATTTATGGAGAAGAAACTACCATATCTTCCACCAACAATGTTTTTCTAGACCTCCACATTCTAGTAGGCAATGGAGAATCACTGTAGTAGAGGCTTAAGTAGATTAAATGAAAAGAAACATTTCAGTGTTGAGTTCAAGTTTGGAAATGATTTATTTATGCAATTTGTCTAAGCTATAGGTGTTTGGTCTGAAATGGAAAACAAGGATCAGGGACTTTAAAATGAAGCAATACAGACTCAAAGTGTATTTAAAGAGAGAGCTCTAAAAAATAGTCTCAGCATCCTGAAAATGCTATCATTATTTGGGGTGAATTATACAATCTCTAGAAACATCTAAGAATTGATTTTCTGCTTTCAGTCACCCACCCTTGTGGTTAGAAATGGGACTTGCAAACAAAGGTCATCTTCCAAATGACAATCACTTCTCAAAAGTTGAAGGACCATCTATAGCCACATTGATGTTCCTGCCCATTATGATGAACTCTGCTATCTACTTACTCCCTTCCACTTCTAGTATGGTCACATTGTTTCCATAGGTATTCAGGATCCCTAAACATCCAATTCAGGCCAATTTAGCATTATTTGGTTTTCAATGCAAATTTCCCTGTAAAGGGGATCTTAGAATCTAGCATCATCTGATTATTGGCCAATCTTTCAACATACCCTGATTTTTTTCTCATTTCTGTGCCATTACTTACTCTTCGGCATGACAATGGAGCCAGAAGTCCCTGATTCACATTTTGACTGCCATCAACGGCTGCCTCAGGTTCAATTGCTTCAAATGCAAATTGATAATAATTAAAAATCATGTACTGGAATTTGTAGATGACCACACAAAGATAACAACAACAACAAAAAGCCATTCTGGGAAAAGAAAACTTTTGATACTGGAATCTCTTGGTTCAAGGTAAACACTACCCTTAACAGGCTTATTGGTCACAACTTCTGAAGGAAAACAGCTCATTTGGAAAATTACTGGTAAATTTCTTGGAGGATCATTGCTTGGTTAACAAAAAAGTTTTGTTTGTTTGGGGTACCACATCCACCAATGTTCAAGTTACGCCTAGCTCTGCACTCTGGAATTACTCCTGACTGTGTTCTGGGGACTATGTGATATGTTGCAGATAGAATTTTGTGCTGGACTATACAAGACAAACACCCTAACTTTTGTACTATCACTTTGTCCCTCAACAAAGTCTTTTAAACTTCTTACTATTTATATTGAGGGGGATGATACTTCTTTGTCCTAAGCAGTCATTTTGTGTATTGCTCAGCCTGGGGCTTTTGGGGTCATTGCTTCATGATAGCAAAATTTTAAACCACCCTGCTCAGAGAATGCTGAGAAAGCCATGGAGAATGTAGATGGCATGATGTAAAACTCGATCACTGTAAATATCTCAGCATGCATCTTGCTGACAGGGAGAAGTCCAGCTCTGGAAGAAACACTGTCAGCAGTAGCATCTATTTATGTGAAGGATTTAGCTAGAAAAATGCTTATTCTTGTTGATATTTTTAGTAGTTCTTCCACAATTTTCTAACTGTTTTCAATATGCTTTTTTTGCTTGCTTGGACTTTCATACTTATAAGTGATTTTGTTGAATGCGTCTGTAAGCTTGAATTAGCTAGTAAACACTCAATACCTCAGTTAAATAGGCATTTAAAGATATTCAGAAGAAAAAAACACCTTGCATCAAGTATTGGGAAAACTGTGTTTGAAAATCAAGCTAAAAATAATAATTGGTTGACCTTGAAAAGGCCACCAGTCTTCCTTGTAATTACCAAATATCATTCATACCATTTTTGGGTCTGTTTCTTAGACTTTATATGAAGAGGAATTAGATTAGTACCTATGTGGGTATGTAAAGGTCCTATAGAAAGAGAAAAAAATTTGAAATTCTAGTTGCTTCTAATAATTTTCATCTCAAAACTCAACAGTAGGCTTGGATTTATGGAGAAGAAACTACCATATTTTCCACCAACAATGTTTTTCTAGACCTCCACATTCTAGTAGGCAATGGAGAATCATTGTAGTAGAGGCTTAAGTAGATTAAATAAAAAGAAATTTCTGTACATAAACAAAAAAAAGTTGAAAAAAAAGAAAAAGAAAAAGAGCAAGATTAACAGTGAGAGAGCAAGTCAGAGAGAGAGGTAGATAGGGAAAAGGGAAAAGATAAGGAGGAAAGAGGAAAAAATGAAAGGGAGGGAAAGAGAAAGAGAAAGGAGAGGAAACAAAGGAAAGAAGGAAGAAAGAAGAAAGCAAGGGAAGGGTGGAGGTGAAGGAGTTAAGAAATAAAAAGAGTGAAGGTGGGGAAAAAAGGAAAAGAATGGCAGGAGAAAAGAATAGATCCTATAGCAATTAAAAATGCCTTTTTGTCAATATTATTTGGATAAAATTGGTTATAATTATATAAACTATAATTCCCAAGTTATACATTAAATACACAGATCTTGTTTATATTAAAATTGGAAATTTGCATTCTTCACCAACCTGTCCCTATATTCTATTTGTCATAACCCTACAACCTCTGGCAACATTGTTTATTACTTATATTTGTTACAGATTTAAATAATTTGGGCTATTTATTTCTCCCTTCATTTGGTTTGCTTTATATAAATGACAGTATCTCATTATTTTTAAAGTTGAGTAACGTTTTATAATATAATCTTATATATTATAAAACTTTTTGGATTCATTTATTCATTGACAGACATTTAAATTCTTTCCATGTTATTATTATATTGAATAATGTATTAGTACGGGATATGAGAATATAACTATCTGAGCTAATGCTACACCCAACTAAAAGCTTCTGTTCAGCAAAATAAATGACCAATGGAAAATCAATGAAATAAAATGTATTAAGAGAACATATACAGGGGCCAAAGCGGTGGCATATGCGGTAAGACGTCTGCTTTGCCGGCGCTAGCCTAGGATGGACCGAGATTCAACCCCCAGGGTCCCATATGGTCCCCCAAGCCAGGAGCAATTTCCGAGTGCATAGCCAGAAATAACCCTTGGGAGTCAACGAGTGTGGCCCCAAAACCAAAATAAATAAATAAATAAATAAATAAATAAAAGAGGACATATACAAACTACAAACTAGTAGTCATATACAAACTAATATTTATAACCTATAGTAACATATAAATAACTCCTATGACTTGAACAAGAAAAAAAATGAATTGGTGGAGAAAGTAGCTAATAGATATTTTTAAAGATTATATACAGGTGGTTAAAAGTTACATAAAAAATATCCAACATCTTTAATCCTCAAAGAAGTGCAAATTATAATTATTATATACCACCTGACACCTGTTAGGTAGATTATTATCAAAAAGATAAGTGATGGTGTCAAAGTAAACCTGTTCTGATTTCAAAAAAAAATAAGTGATGAGGTGTTTTCACAGTATAGAGGAAAAGGTATACTCATACACTGTTAGTAGAAATGTAAACTGATGTGTACTTTATGGAGACCAGCATAGATATTTCTCATGACATTAAAAAATAAGACTGTTTTATGTGATCCAATGGCAATAATCTGGGTGTATTTATATATATTCACATATGAATAGATATGAATCAAATTACTTTTGATTGAGAAATGAGAAGCAGTTATGAGAGTTACTCAATCCTATTTAATGTTTATCTTAAGTTATATTCTACATATATGTCTTTTAGGACTTTTTTTTCTCATTATCCAATTGTTTTTATAACATTTGGTATAGAGAATAATGAAACGGGAACTTCCTTTTCATGTGCTAAGAGAGTGATTCCTAATGAAAGTGTCAACTCTAACTTATAATTACAACCTGACTGATGGATCTTTACTGTTGAATAAAGGGATCCTACCTGACTGAGCTCATCTGCAGGGACTTCTTATTAGGAAATGCTAATGTGCAATGTATTTTTAAGGGGTAAACAAAAGCTGTTGATCAAGGGTTGCATGTGACTGAAAGGGTCAGTTGAACAGGCACAAGGCATTTATAAAAACCAGTGGAGCATATCTCTATGATCCCCAACTGATTTCAAGAGTATTCACCTAGGATAACCATTTACATTTTAAATAAGAAAATTTAATAATCATGTTTTATTTGCTTCCATCATGCTTCAAATGGCTGCACTGAGTGATAAAACTGGTTTGCATCACAACAACTAAAGAGGTTTTGTTGCTTTCCTACATTGATTGATTGATTGAGTGTTGTGGTTGTTTATATTTTCTTATGATAAGTGACAAGGGACATATCTGTTTTCATTTTAGTGTCCCATCAGGAGGATTTCTTAGCATCAGGCCAAGATCCAGGAGTAATTCCACTGATTAGCAAGACATCCTGCCAACTGAATTCCTATTGATTAGCATCTCATTTTGTTTGTCAGCAAAAAGAATGACTTATTCTTTAATGGCATGTTTTGGTATATAATGAACGGGTTTATGGAGAGGGCCTTATAGTGAATGAAAAAAATCTTTTAAAAACTGATGAAAATATATTTGTGTGTATGATCAGTACTGCTCTCAATCATATAAATAACAGCCATAATTTTATAGTAGCCAATATCTTGTCCTAAGGTGAAATAAATAGTTTGCTTGGTGTTCATCAGGAATGAACATCTATAATGCTCTGGCCTAGAATACAAGATATGTTTGCTGTCCACACAACTTTCTAGTTGTTTTTACCTAGAGGCTTAGAGATGTCATGTATACAACAATCTTTCTCACTAGGTTTTAAGGCAAAGCAATAATTTTATGACTGAGGTAAGGCAGGTTCGAGTTAAAAGTTCATAAATAGGAATTTAGGGGCAAGTAGACAAGACCTATAATTTTCCAAACAATTGCACATAACATTTTCAATTTCCAGTATTTCCCAAAAACTTTTCTTCAATTCAGTGAGAATATTGGGACTTTAATCTTAAAATTGTGTAGTCAAGATTGAGAGATATTCAGTATCTCATTTAATAATACGTAGCTTTTAAGATACAGTTATAATAATTGAGCCCATGAATGTGAACCCAATTCCTGTGTTCTATCCAAAGCACAATCTTTCCATCTCATTTAATTAAAGAAATATATTTCCTTTGTTTTTAAAGTAAAATCTTTGTTTTCCATTGGTAAGTTTCTCATAGTACTAAAATAAATTAGAGATAAAAAAGAGATAAATGGGAACATTGGTATAGAAATACAAGTGTATTTCATCTACACAAGATCAAGATTTTTTCAACTTCCCTGCTCTTGAGTAATAGCAGCAAGCATTTAGTTAACTGAAAATGAGCAAGTTTCTTCAGGAAAACAAGGTGAATTTCATAAAGCAACGTCATGAAGAATGATTCAATAGGGAAATATTTTGGTCATAGAATTTTATAGTGTATAATTAATACTTTGTGGAACAGACTATGAGACTTTAATAACTGATTTCCAACTCGGCTTCTAATAAGATTTCGATGATCAGTAATCCACTTACTCATAATCCATTGAGACAATATTTAAATAATATCAGACTTCTTCAAGACGCATTTCTTGCCCATTATATCCTGTAGGTATTTTAAAAATAAATGTATTTTAAAAAAATCCTTCATTAAAAAGTTTATTTGTTAAAGAATTATTTCATAGTTAGAAAATGTAGTATAATGTATAGGGAAATAATAAAATTGGGAGGAGACCAGAGAGATAAAGAGATTTTCATTGTTAAAGAGAGATAAAGAACTTTTAATAGGCAATGGGATTATTAATGTAAGTATTACCATATATTTAATCTTTGTTTTGTTTTTTAAATGTTGTTTGAGGACAATACTTGATGGTGCTAAGGCATATTTATGACTTTTTTGCTAAGGGAACACTCCTGGTGGTCCTCTAGGGACCATGAAATGCTAGGATTTAACCTGCGTTCGCCATGTATAAGACAGGTGCCCTATACACTGTAATATTAGTCTCTCCCATGCCACTGAGACACTATGAGTGAAATATAACAAAAAATCCAGAAGATACTCCATTTCTTTCATCTTCAAGGCCATTTAGAAAATTTTGAAAAATATGTAAAGGGTCATGATGCTTCATTTTAAAAATTAGTAAAAAATTTTTTTTAAAAACTCATCAAGTTAATACCAGTGTGGTATACTAAAGGACATTAATATAGGCCAATGGAATAGAGCAAAATTCATAGATAGTCATATACATATATATTTTCATTGATTTATATTTTCAAAATACATTCAGAGGAGGAGGATAGTTTTTTTTTAGTAAATTTCAACCTTAAACTTTGTTATATACCATATATAAAATAATTTCAAATGATCATAGACAATGTGAAACCTAAAACTGCGGGAGTTCTCAAGGAAAGCATAAAAGAAATTCCTACATGTTATTTCTATATCTCCTGCAGTATCAAGAGAAATTTTAGTCTATTAGAACAGCAGTTTCTTTTTTTTTCTTTTTCTGGGAGTCACTCTTAACAGTGGTGACCATGCAATCTAGAATGACTCCAAACATTCTTCAGTCTTCATAGTCCAACTGCTGTACCTGCAATATCATTATTGATTTGGTGCAGTAGAGAAAATCATATTATCTTCTTGCTTTTTCCATCCTTGAAAATCACCCTAGTGGGCTTAACTAGCCATTTAAAATCAGTATATGTTCTATCCTGTGAGATGGGAGAGTTTTCTTGCCGGATGATGAAACAAATGTGTTCCATTCCTCATTTCCCTTCCCACTGATGATTTGTTTGTAGCTTTTTCCCTTGGTAGCTCTACAGCAGCTGTTACTTTTCTCTGCTGTGTATATGTCTCCTTTTTATCTAGGCAGACAGGGCAATTTCTTTGAAATAAAGCCCTCTTCTCTGTTGCAAGTGACCTTGAGACATTCTGCACTATCATTTCCCAGCTGTATTAGTGACTCTAAATTCAATTTCAAGGTTCTTGAAAGCTTTCCCTTGTCCACCTTGGGTTCAGTTGCCTTCGTTTAAATGTCTTACAAGGCAATTGCTTTGGGATCCTTGGATCCATTTTAGCGTGTGTCTAACTTGGCCAAAGAGAATTGCAGTATGCCTGGCTTCAGTTCCTGGAGTCTGGCAGTCATCCAGGGCATCACAGGCTGTGCCTCTGTCACATCTTGGGATACTGTGAATAGCTAGTAATGAGAAAAGAGGGAAATGTCATGCTAGGACCTCAAGGTTTAGATCATGCAAATCATTTAACAAAAGATAGTAGAAACGCAATTACCAATAGTGTAGAGAAGCAAGAGTGCTTTTTCAACAGTAAACTTGAATAATAAGCAATTATATGTGTATTTTAAAATGCAGATGCATGCTTCTGATTGATGGGCAGGATGGTGGACAGAGTGAAGCCAGTGGAATATGCTATTTATGGTTATCATCAATTATATTGGTATTTGTCAAGGAAAAGTCTTCTGAAACTTAGCTTCCTTGTTTGTACAATTTATATACAAGGCATCTTTCAGACCAAGCATATTAAGCTACCCGCTTAGTAAGTACTCAAAACTATTTTGGATCTTGCTACTCATGATTTATTGTATTTTATCTTTTAAGTCTTATTTTAAGTCTTATTTCCCAAAATGAGTAGTGGGTTTCCTGTACAGGATCCAGGATATCAGAATGGTGATGGTAGCTTGGATTGCAAAGGATGTTATAACTGAGCTTAGAATCACCCAGGCACAGAATATAGGAGAGAAAAGTGAAGTTTCTCAGAAAAGCCACCCTAACCCATGGGTTTATGATGATGACAATGACATATGACAATCATGCAGTCTAATGTTATTCTCATTCTCTGTGTCTGAATCCTCACTCTTGTCTTTCTCTCTCAGAGGGATTCATTCTATCTGAATTACATTTATCCTAAGAACAATGGTTTTTAATGTACAACTTCCTGCTTAAATTATTAATGTATCTTAACAGCAGAGTTCATTGCTTATTATAAGACCTTATTGCAAAGAAAATTAATTCATACAAGTATTTCTAAATTCCTTTCTAGGGTCTTCATTGGATAATCAAAGTTTCTTTTACCCCCTATTCTACTGAATAGAAGCATCTACATTTAGTTCTCTTCCCTAATTATGAAAAAACCATAGAGAAATGTCTCTTTGAAGGGTATTCAAGAAACTCAGCACTCAAAGGAAATGGCTTTGCCAGTAAACTTCAATGCTAATACATTTTTTCTCTATTGTTGGTTTCAAATATCCTAGCTGTAAACAGAAAAGTTTCCTTCATGACTTTAAAATGTACATAATTCTAAATTCCATATTTTCAAAATTGGGGATTTGTGTTCTCTCATTTGCTGAGGACTCAAAACCCAGGAGAGGCTCAACTGGTTGGTTCTGAGCCTCCAACCTTATTTCAAATATGACACACTACCACTTTCATTGTGTTCCATCAGTCACTCAGTCCAACCTGGAGGTAACATAAAAAAGGATTACACAGAGAATGAACCCCAGGAAGAGAGGAACACTAAGAAATCATCAAAGTGTCTGTTAACACATATCATTGCTTCAAAAATTGATAGGGCTTTTGATAAAGTCCCAGAAGGGATTCTTACCATCTCAAGGATAGAATTGTGTCACATTCCTGAACCTAATCTAATTCATAATTCAGGAGGGAGTTGGAACTATCATTTTGACTCATTTAAAAGATTATATTAACCCATGTTCTGGAATATACCTTATAGGGTGGGAGCCAGAATAAAGATAGCCACATTAACCAGTTTAGGGTCCTTTTTGGAAAGGAAAAGACAATGGAAATGCTTAAAGAGATGGCTCATGGCATCTCATGGCATCTATGAGTATTACCTTCCAGAGAATAGATCCATGGGAACAAAGCCTACTTTTCCATACTAGTATACCTTAGCCCATAGCATATTGCCTGGTCCAGAACAGGTCAACACAATTTGTCAAATAAATAAAGGCAATCATGACAAAACGAATGTCTAAAAGCAGAGTGTCTGTGACTGGTATGGGGTAGGTGACTATATTATCGATCCAGGCTCTTTATTCTTAAAACTATTGTTCTTATCTATGTTCATTATTCTTCAAACTTAGAAACAAAGTTTTTCAAACTCTTTTACTAGATACTAGTAAGGACAGGATGGACAGAAGTATTCTTACTTGATCAGAGGCAGAAACACTGCTTTCATGTGAGACTAGGAGGGTACCTTAAAGCAACCGGTCTTTGACATTTGATTACAGTGCTGCAGTCTTGAAGGCATGGTAGCTCAACCCAAAGAAGAGATTTAGTGAAAGTCATAGGTGGAGAATAATTTGCAATAATTCATGAGATATAGTTATACATGCCCCTTCCCATAAAAGCTAAAGATCAGTGTGTCTGCCATCTGTATACTGAAACAACTTGCTCTGTTCTTCTTCTTCTTCTTCTTTTTTTCTTTTTTTTGAGGGGGACTACATTTGGCTGTGCTCAGTGGTTACTCCTAGCTGTGGGCTCAGAAATTGCCCCTGTCGGGTTCAGGAGATCATATGGGATGCTGAGGATAAAAGCTGGGTCCATCCAGGGTCAGCAGCTTTCAAGTCAAATGCCCTACCGCTGTGCTATCACTCCAGCTTTTCATTTTTGAATTTCTGAGGTCACATTCTGAACAAAGTGCAGCAATTTCTTCATGAACAGATAGGTTGAACAGATAGTCATTCTTGATTACCTAATCAATGAGTGGATAAACAAATTCATTAAATACCACTTCCTCAGTTTCTACAATGAGAGAATGAAGAGCTGGTGCTGCTATTGGAAATCCACTGGGAATAGTAAGCACCCATCTTTTTAATTGTTGTGTATGTCACTAATTAAAATTGGTTCATTGTACCACATGAAAAAGTCATCAAACGTTTTGAAATGAGGGTTTTGCATGCACTAGATGATTCTGAAGGACCATTTCTGCACCACTGCAGAAATGAATCAAGCATATCTTATATGAATGGCTTTGAAAAGTAGAGCGTCTCATAATGAAGTCAATGATGGCAGCACACAATGTTCAGACACAGTACTCATGCTCTTAACATGTGATTCAATTTTATAAGTATGTACTTTACAACACTGGAATAACTTTTTCCAAGTGTACATTTTGCTATGATGTACAAGTCAATAATAACTAATGTGCTAAGATTTTTTTTGAAATCTGTTGGAAATAAATTGGAAATAATAGACTGGAAATATGTTCACTAAACTGTCAGAAAGAAATGCTATATATTGATTTGAACTGTTCGATTTTAACATATGTTCACAAGTAATCTGTGTATCCTAATCTTCTACCAAAGACAGCTCAGTAATAAATGATTTTTTAACACTGACACATTAATAAATGGTTTTTTTAATACCAGAACATTAAAAAATCTTCACCTAGTGAAGTTTCACATAATGGTCAGGCTCCACTTTCTTTGCCAGAAAATTTGGCTGTGAAGAATGATAGTCCCTTTGAGAATGCAGGCTCTTATAAATATAGATATTGAATGTATATGCATGTGTTTGTATTTAGCAGGGGTAATTTTCAGTATTCCAGACAAAGATGCAAGGATGAAAGTGAAGATAAAAAAAAAAGATGCCCAAGAGTCAATCTGAACTTTCCTTTAAATATGGAAGTGACTTAAATACTAATCTTACACCATTATTAAATTCTTTGATGTGGTCATTCAGAGTCAATACATTGGTCATGAGAAAAAAACATATATCCTCTTTTCTTGCCTAAGTTAATAGTTACCTTTGTTTGGTAACCCTGTTGATGAATTTGACCAAGTGGAGTATTATTAAAAATGTTATCAAAAGAATAAAGTTATTTAATATTAGTAATGCTATTTTAAAAGTTACCTCCTTGCCCTTATAGCCATTCAGGATTTTAGGGATCTTGCCCAGATTCTTTGATTTAAAGAAAAGAAACAGACTTAGAACACATTATTTATTTTCTAGTCAAAATACTTCAAAAGATAAATTATTGGGATTGGATAGACAGTATGGGTATATACATATGTTTTGCATGAACCGAACCCCTATTTTATCCCCAGAAATTCAAGGTCCCCTGAAGATGACCAAAGTGTGGCTTGGAGGCCTTTGAGAACCACTATATGTGGCTGAGGTGGTCTTTAAACAATACTAAGATGATCTGGGTAATTTCCAAGACCACAGGACCCAAGCATCATGGTATCTTCAGGCCCTAGCTTTGTATTGTGGTGTCTAGTTGTCTGAGAATCATTAGAGTGCCCTATGCAGGTCCCAAAGACTACTAAACATATGTCAGGGTCTCCTAATCCCTAAAGGATGAAAATGACTTAATAGATCATTTCATATCTGAGAGTAGATATGGATCTTATACATATATCTTGATTCCCATGGTATTTCTTATCCTTTCTCCTCCCCAGTTCCACCTCCTGTTAAAATTAGAGGCACATTCCCATTTTTCTGGTTGAAACTTCTATGTATTGGAAGGTGAGTAGAAAATTTTTCACGAAAATGACCTGTACCTTAGAAAATATGAGAGCTACTAATATAAAAATGGACATTATATTGCATTCTCTTCTTCTTAAGCTATTAAAAATCAGGTTCATATATTACTGTCCTCTGTTATCCAGATGCCAGAACTCTTGTAGGAAAGGTGTCATAGAAAACCTTTACCTGTGGGGTCTTTGCATTTAGGCCATCACCATCTGCCACAAAATTCAGGTAGTGGGCATGAGAAGCAACTTCCTAACAAAATGACTCTCTGACAATATCCTGAGTCTATCACATCAGTGAGTCTTTTTGTATCTGAAACTTACAAACACTGGCATGAGGACATGAGTGAGTTATTTTTGTTTAATTTCTCTGCATTTTCCCTAGAGATTCTGCCTTCTGTCACAATTAAGTTGTTCAGGTCTTAATATTTGTCATGAAATAAATGACTTTGATCTCACAGATGTCATGGAGACATGGGGTGTAAGAGTCCCATTACTCAGAGAGAAAGCAAATGTCATGGGCTGCAGGCATAGATTCTGAATGTCAAGGCTGGAAATAGTTGTCATTCTGGAAAGAGAAATCAAAGGACCTGCAGCAAATATCTGTTTCCCTGTGAGGCGGTTGATCATGAAAAGGGTAATGGAGCATGTCTATATAATCAAATAGGACTTTCCAGATTCAAGGCTGTTGCTGGGATCACACGTGAATCAAATGTCTCCCTTGACGTATCCTTCTGAGTCCACTGTACCCAATTATTTAAGTACAGAACTGTATCACTTTTATTCCTCTGGCTCTCAACACTTGAAATATGATGAATATTAAACAGAAATATGCAGAACAAATCTGTGTATAGCCAATACAACTAATTGAATCCAGTATTCTCAACCAAGAGCCACTTTGCCCCTACTCTTCAAAAGGTCATTTGGAAAAGTTCAAGTTGCCATAGCTTTCAGGGGTACTTAGTTTTTAGTAAATATCAGCCAGATAGCAATATTGCTAAATATTCCATAGAGTGTAGCAATATTCCATGACAAAGAGGAGTCACCCTCAGATGCCAAGAGTGTTAAAGTTGGTCATGTGGAATGGACAATTAGAGGAAATATGGGGTTCTGTTCTCAGATTTTTTCCCCACTACATAGAACCTCATTTTCTTGATACAGCTTCTCTTTGTCACTCTTCCCCCACCACCTCTCTCTCTCAAATTCTCTCTCTCTCTCTCTCTCTCTCTCTCACACACACACACACACACACACACACACACACACACACGTTTAAAGGAAAATCAAAAACAAGAAGCATGGAATGCTCAGACCAGCTTTACCTCTTTCTTCTATACCACTCCTCACTCTCCATTTCCTTTTATTGTTGTTGTAACAATCAGGGACTTCATGCACTTGGTTGTGTTGTCCTACAGAAGTCACACTCACTTAGCAGTGGCGTTCATATACATCCCCAAAAGGGCTGCATTCTTGGCTCAGACATCTTTAGTTGTGCTCATACTAGAGGAGAGATTGCAGACACTGGTGATACTGAAGATTTTACATAGAAGAGTTACTTGAATCTTGCTGGGGCTGGCACAGGACATCAAAATTAGAGTTTCATGTCTACAAGGCATACATTTTAGGTCACAAAAACATCTTTTCTGAGTGAAGAGTCCACAGGCATATACCTTCCCATGACAGAAAGTTAACATTTCTTCTGAGGGAGCAGTCCTGAGCTGAGCTCAGACAATCTGAGCTCGAACAGATGCATCTGTTTCATTTGGCAGCTTCGTCCTAGGGTGCCCATAATTCCTCCACACCTGAGGCCTAGAACAAACTTCTAATTTAGTTCAAAGCCTAGTGGAGAAGATGTGCCATTCAAGCTTCCTCCACACATTTGAATTTCTTTAATATACATAAATTCATTTCATTGGGAGCATCCTATCCTCCTCACCCTTCATAAGTGCTCCTGCACCAGCAGATGCGCGCTCACGACACACATACATCCCAGAGGAGATTGTGGGTTTCTTCTCAGCAATCAATTTCAGGAGCAAACTCTGCCTGGGCAGATGTGCCAGGATATGCTCTTGCTCTCAGGAAAGTGACCCTAAATTATTCAGGAGCCAGAGTCTTAAAGATGCACTGAAGTCACGCTCCAGCTAACTCTCTGTGCAGTGAACTCAGACATGAGCCCATTTGAAAATGAAGGCTTTTGATAAAAGATTGAACTGGCTTTGATGGCATGGAGAGAGTGAGCACCATCGAGAAGTAGTGGGAGATTCCAGGATGAAGTGATTAATATGGTAAAAGAATAATATTTTTTCAGGACATGGCATGATGCTACCTATGCCATATTGAGACTGGGCAGCTATATATTTTGGGTGTGTCTTTTGAGCATGGTACCTTACCAGGCTTACTCCTGCCTCTGTGGTCAAGAATAGTTCCCGGTGGAGCTCGGAGGATTATATACCTATGCATTACCAGCATCCAAACTGGGGTCAACCATATGCAACCACATGTCTTAGCCCCTGTGCATCTATTTCTCACACTCCAAGGCTGCGTCTTGGTTAGATGCTCTAACTCTGTGAAAAGATTGTTTTTGTACTACTACTTTTCTGTAGTGACAAGTCTTATGGGTGTGAAGCCTATATTTTTTTAAATGTTCTCATCAATATAGAAAGAGAAAAATGACACCAGTGGTTTTCATTCCTCCCAGCTCTGCTTACAGCCTTTCCCAGGCACATTTAATTTACTGTCAGTAGTTTCACTATAATATCATTGATTAACCTTTGTCTGAGATTAACATAGTAAAATAAGAAAGACTTGAAATTTTCAGTCCATACTTAAATTTATGAAAGAAAATATTAACATTTGTTAGTATTTTTAGTGGCTTTTGAACCAATCTTAGATTTTCCCCTTTTTACTTGATGAAATACAGTTATTTGCTACTGAATAAAAATTCTTTATGTTTTGAGACTATCTTCTCTATTTTTTATTTGTTTTGCATATTTTTTTTTAATTTTTTTTTTATTTAAACACCTTGATTACATACATGATTGTGTTTGGGTTTCAGTCATAAAAGGAACACCACCCATCACCAGTGCAACATTCCCATCACCCAAGTCCCAAATCACCCTCCTCCCCACCCAACCCCCGCCTGTACCCTAAACAGGCTCTACATTTCCCTCATACATTCTCAATATTAGGACAGTTCAAAATGTAGTTATTTCTCTAACTAAACTCATCACTCTTTGTGGTGAGCTTCCTGAGGTGAGCTGGAACTTCCAGCTCTTTTCTCTTTTGTGTCTGAAAATTATTATTACAAGGGTGTCTTTCATTTTTCTTAAAACCCATAGATGAGTGAGACCATTCTGCGTTTTTCTCTCTCTCTCTGACTTATTTCACTCAGCATAATAGATTCCATGTACATCCATGTATAGGAAAATTTCATGACTTCATCTCTCCTGACAGCTGCATAATATTCCATTGTGTATATGTACCACAGTTTCTTTAGCCATTCATCTGTTGAAGGGCATCTTGGTTGTTTCCAGAGTCTTGCTATGGTAAATAGAGCTGCAATGAATATAGGTGTAAGGAAGGGGTTTTTGTATTGTATTTTTGTGTTCCTAGGGTATATTCCTAGGAGTGGTATAGCTGGATCGTATGGGAGCTCGATTTCCAGTTTTTGGAGGAATCTCCATATCGCTTTCCATAAAGGTTGAACTAGACAGCATTCCCACCAGCAGTGGATAAGAGTTCCTTTCTCTCCACATCCCCGCCAACACTGTTTATTCTCATTCTTTGTGATGTGTGCCATTCTCTGGGGTGTGAGGTGGTATCTCATCGTTGTTTTGATTTGCATCTCCCTGATGATTAGTGATGTGGAACATTTTTTCATGTGTCTTTTGGCCATGCGTATTTCTTCTTTGTCAAAGTGTCTGTTCATTTCTTCTCCCCATTTTTTGATGGGGTTAGATGTTTTTTTCTTGTAAAGTTCTGTCAGTGCCTTGTATATTTTGGAGATTAGCCCCTTATCTGATGGGTATTGGGTGAATAGTTTCTCCCACTCAGTGGGTGGCTCTTGTATCCTGGGCACTATTTCCTTTGAGGTGCAGAAGCTTCTCAGCTTAATATATTCCCATCTGTTAATCTCTGCTTTCACTTGCTTGGAGAGTGCAGTTTCCTCCTTGAAGATGCCTGTAATGTCCTGTAGTGTTTTGCCTATGTGCTGTTCTATATATCTTATGGTTTTGGGGCTGATATCGAGGTCTTTAATCCATTTGGATTTTACCTTTGTACATGATGTTAGCTGGGGGTCTAAGTTTAATTTTTTGCAAGTGGCTATCCAATTGTGCCAACACCACTTGTTGAAGAGGCTTTCCCTGCTCCATTTAGGATTTCCTGCTCCTTTATCAAAAATTAGATGGTTGTATCTCTGGGGAACATTTTCTGAGTATTCAAGCCTATTCCACTGATCTGAGGACCTATCCTTATTCCAATACCATGCTGTTTTGATAACTGTTGCTTTGTAGTACAGTTTAAAGTTGGGAAAAGTAATTCCTCCCATATTCTTTTTCCCAATGATTGCTTTAGCTATTCGAGGGTGTTTATTGTTCCAAATGAATTTCAAAAGTGTCTGATCCACTTCTTTGAAGAATGTCATGGGTATCTTTAGAGGGATGGCATTAAATCTGTATAATGCCTTGGGGAGTATTGACATTTTGATGATGTTAATCCTGCCAATCCATGAGCAGGGTATGTGTTTCCATTTCCGTGTGTCCTCTCTTATTTCTTGGAGCAGAGTTTTATAGTTTTCTTTGTATAGGTCCTTCACATATTTAGTCAAGTTGATTCCAAGATATTTGAGTTTGTGTGGTACTATTGTGAATGGGGTTGTTTTCTTAATGTCCATTTCTTCTTTATTACTGTTGGTGTATAGAAAGGCCATTGATTTTTGTGTGTTAATTTTGTAGCCTGCCACCTTGCTATATGAGTCTATTGTTTCTAGAAGCTTTTTGATAGAGTCTTTAGGGTTTTCTAAGTAGAGTATCATGTCATCTGCAAACAGTGAGAGCTTGACTTCTTCCTTTCCTATCTGGATTCCCTTGATATCCTTTTCTTGCCTAATCGCTATAGCAAGTACTTCCAGTGCTAT
Source organism: Suncus etruscus (assembly GCF_024139225.1). Classification (NCBI taxonomy): domain Eukaryota; kingdom Metazoa; phylum Chordata; class Mammalia; order Eulipotyphla; family Soricidae; genus Suncus; species Suncus etruscus. The sequence continues at coordinate 29,325,379 of NC_064849.1, forward strand.
GTTGAATAGGAGTGGTGAGAGAGGACAGCCTTGTCTTGTGCCAGAATTTAGAGGGAAGGCTTTCAGTTTTTCTCCATTGAGGATAATATTTGCCACTGGCTTGTGGTAGATGGCCTTCACTATATTGAGAAAGGTTCCCTCCATTCCCATCTTGCTGAGAGTTTTGATCAAGAATGGGTGTTGGACCTTATCAAATGCTTTCTCTGCATCTATTGATATGATCATGTGGTTTTTATTTTTCTTGTTATTGATGTTGTGTATTATGTTGATAGATTTACGGATGTTAAACCAGCCTTGCATTCCTGGGATGAAACCTACTTGATCGTAGTGGATGATCTTCTTAATGAGGCATTGAATCCTATTTGCCAGGATTTTGTTGAGGATCTTTGCATCTGCATTCATCAGTGATATTGGTCTGTAATTTTCTTTTTTGGTAGCGTCTCTGTCTGGTTTAGGTATCAAGGTGATGTTGGCTTCATAAAAGCTATTTGGAAGTGTTTCTGTTTGTTCAATTTCATGAAAGAGTCTTGCCAAGATTGGCAGTAGTTCCTCTTGGAAAGTTTGATAGAATTCATTAGTGAATCCATCTGGACCTGGGCTTTTGTTTTTCGGCAGACATTTGATTACTGTTTTAATTTCATCAATGGTGATGGGGGTGTTTAGATATGCTACATCCTCTTCCTTCAACCGTGGAAGATTATAAGAGTCCAAGAATTTATCCATTTCTTCCAGGTTCTCATTTTTAGTGGCGTAGAGTTTTTCAAAGTAGTTTCTGATTACCCTTTGAATCTCTGTCATATCAGTAGTGATCTCTCCTTTTTCATTCCTGATACGAGTTATCAAGTTTCTCTCTCTCTCTTTCTTTGTTAGGTTTGCCAGTGGTCTATCAATCTTGTTTATTTTTTCAAAGAACCAACTTCTGCTTTCGTTGATCTTTCGGATTGTTTTTTGAGTTTCCACTTCGTTGATTTCTGCTCTCAGCTTTGTTATTTCCTTCTGTCTTCCTGTTCTTGGGTCCTTTTGTTGAGCATTTTCTAGTTCTATTAGCTGTGTCATTAAGCTACTCAGGTAAGCTCCTTCTTCCTTCCTGATGTGTGCTTGCAAAGCTATAAATTTTCCTCTCAGTACTGCTTTTGCTGTGTCCCATAAGTTCTGAGAGTTTGTGTCTTTATTGTCATTTGTTTCCAGGAACCTTTTTATTTCCTCCTTGATTTCATCTCGGACCCACTGGTTATTGAGCATGAGGCTGTTTAACTTCCAGGTGTTAAAGTGTTTCTTCTGAGTCCCTTTGGAGTTCACAAATAATTTCAGAGCCTTGTGGTCAGCGAAGGTAGTCTGCAAAATTTCTATCCTCTTGATCTTATGGAGGTATGTTTTATGTGCCAGCATGTAGTCTATCCTGGAGAATGTCCCATGTACATTGGAGAAGAATGTGTATCCAGGTTTCTGGGGATGGAGTGTCCTATATATATCCACTAGGCCTCTTTCTTCCATTTCTCTCCTCAGGTCTAGTATATTCTTGTTGGGTTTCAGTCTGGTTGACCTGTCCAGTGTTGACAAAGCCGTGTTTAGGTCCCCCACAATTATTGTGTTGTTGTTGATATTATTTTTCAGATTTGTCAGCAGTTGTATTAAATATTTTGCTGGCCCCTCATTCGGTGCATATATGTTTAGGAGAGTGAATTCTTCCTGCTCTACGTACCCCTTGATTAATATAAAATGTCCGTCTTTGTCCCTTACAACCTTCCTGAGTATAAAGTTTGCATTATCTGATATTAGTATGGCCACTCCAGCTTTTTTATGGGTGTTGTTTGCTTGGATAACTTTTCTCCAGCCTTTTATTTTGAGTCTATGTTTGTTCTGACTATTCAGGTGCGTTTCTTGTAGGCAGCAGAAGGTTGGATTGAGTTTTTTGATCCATTTAGCCACTCTGTGTCTCTTAACTGGTGCATTTAGTCCATTGACGTTGAGAGAAAGAATTGTCCTGGGATTTAACGCCATCTTTATTTCAAAATTTGGTGTGTCTTTTGGGTAGTCTTGTCTTAGATTAGGTCTTTCAGTTTTTCTCTTAAGACTGGTTTTGTGTCTGTGAAGTTTCTGAGCTGTTTTTTGTCTGTGAAACCATGTATTCTTCCATCAAACCGGAAAGTGAGTTTTGCTGGGTATAGTATTCTGGGTGAAGCATTCATTTCATTCAGTCTTGTCACAATATCCCACCACTGCTTTCTGGCATTGAGCGTTTCTGGTGACAGGTCTGCTGTAAATCTCAGGGAAGCTTGCTTGAACATGATTTCCCCTTTTGATCTTGCTGTTTTCAGAATTCTGTCTCTATCTGTGGGATTTGTCATTGTGACTAGGATGTGTCTTGGGGTGGTTTTTCTGGGGTCTCTTTTGGTTGGTACTCTTCGGGCATGCAGGATTTGATCACATATATTCTTTAGCTCTGGAAGTTTCTCTTTAATGATGTTCTTGACCATTGATTCTTCCTGGAAATTTTCTTCCTGGGTCTCTGGGACTCCAATGATTCTTAAGTTGTTTCTGTTGATCTTATCATAGACTTCTATTTTCGTCTGTTCCCATTCTTTGACTAATTTTTCCATTGTCTGCTCATTTGCTTTAAGTTTTTTGTCCAATCTCTCCTGCTGTATGGAATTGTTATGTATCTCATCTTCCACAGCACCAAGTCTATTCTCAGCTTCTGATACCCTGTCCCAGAGCTTATCCATTTTGTCATTCACTTCGTTTACTGAGTTTTTCAGTCCTGTTAGTTGACATGTTATTTCAGTTTGGAGTTTTGTCATTTCTGCCTTCATATTTTCTTGGTTCTTATTAGTGTTCTGTTCAACTCGATCCATGGTTTCTTGGAGTCTGTTGAGCACCTTCCATATTGCTAGTCTAAAGTCCTTATCTGAGAGGTTGATTAGTTGTTCAGTCATTATCTGGTCCTCAGAATTGTCATCTTCATTCTCTATGTCTGATGCTGGCCTGCGCTGTTTCCCCATTGTCACATTTGTATTGTGGGTTTTTCTACGTGTTGTAGTGGTATTCATTGTCTATATGATGTAGGCAGCACACTCCTCTGGCTCCTCCCTTTCTGGATGGGCTGACTTGCCTCTAAGGGAGGGGAGTCCTCCGTGGATGAAGCCTCACACTGGGTCAAATCTTAGGCCCGAGCATGTAACAGAGAAGACAGTCCAGAGAGAAATGTTTGCTTCTGTGATATAGCGCCGTTCTTAGTGTGATTTTTCCTTCTTGTTGCAATGGAGTTCTTTCCTTAGAAAGAGTGCACGGCCGCGTAGCGAAGCGGAGCGGCCGTGCTCCTCTGAGCCTCTTTTTGCCCCACTCGCAAGAGTTTCACGCAAGAGGACAGTAGACAGACATAGACAGGTCACACTCACAGTCTTTCACAGCTGAGCCCCACTGGGCCGGTGTACTTTCGCGGATTTTCCCCGCCTGGTGTCACACACAGGGAGCCAGCTTTTGCCTGTTTTGCATATTTTTACAGTTCCTTCATGATTCCCTCTCATGCTCGTAGTAAACAAACCAACCTGGTGTCATTACTACTCTAACAGTGCTCATTACTACAACATTGGCAGCTCCAATAGCCATTTTATGTCACAAATTGTGCTGTTACTTGGAAAAAATTGCTGTGGGATCCTACAATAATACCGTGATATGAGAATCAATTTTCAAACTTTATTGACAAGAAAACAGAATATCAGAGAAATGAATCAACTTCTGAAGGTCATACAACAGAAGGGAAAGCAACTGAGATATGGCTGAAGACTTTATAGGGAAGTTAGATATTAAATCATAATAGCAAAACTCAGAGCAATCAGCCAACATCAACAGAAATCTGCTTCTGTGCATTCCCTGTGCTAGCCAAGAATGATAAAATGACAACTGCAGAGTCACTGACCCTAAGGAATGCCCTGGCCTAGAAAGGAAAGGAAAGAAGATACTAGGAAACATATTGCATCTTCCAGGGCAGTAAAGATAATTCATATGATCTGCACATGGGAATATAAATTACTGAGATGGACATGGTGTATCTTTGAAGTCTTCTAGTAATTTAAAAAATGCACAGTGATATATAAATATATAAGATAGGACAAAGTTGCTTTCTATTCCATAATATATCCATAACATGTTATGCAAAATCAATTTTAAAATGAATTATTATTGACAAGACTGGGTACTTCTAGTACAGGCAACATCTTCTCCCTGTGATTTTATGTACTCTGGGGACATTGCCCTGCTGTCAGCTTCACAGCACCTGTTTCTCAGTTTGAAAAGCAGGGGAATACTTGAGGAAACATTTTCACCATATATAAGGTGGAAGATGGGAAAAACTTAAGTAACTAATCACAAGACTCCCTTCTATTTTAAGCTCATTTCATTTTTTTTTTTCAAAACTAATCTCTGATCTATGGTAATGTGGCTGTTCAATCCCTCAACTGTAGTAATGGAGACACAAACCTTACACAAGTGATAAAATCACTTAAAAGTGAATACATACAGAAATACATACGCACAAAAAATTAAGAAAAGTGAGAGAAATCTAAGTGATAGCAATAATTTGCAATAGCATCTATAGTTTAGTTATTATAAGGAGTTAATTTAAGGGATTATGGAGGCTGACAATTCCCAAAACTTTTAGGATAAATCTACCGAACTGAAGACCTCAGGAGCATCATGTTTCATACAGTCCACAGGCTGAATCCCCAAAAAATTTAATATGTAGTCACAAAGACAGCTGAGCAGAAGTTATTTTGCTCCTTTTATGTCATCTTGGATCCTTCAACTAATTAGACAAAGTCTGATGGCATTAAGGAGGGCAAAATAGTTGATTTAAATATTAATATGATTTTTTTTGTTTGGGGCCCACACCCACTGATGCTAAGAGGTTACTCCTGGCTCTGCACTCAGAAATTGCTCCTGGCTTGGAGGACCATATGGGACACTGGGATTCGAAGCACAGTCCCTCTTGGATAAGCTTGGTGCAAGGCAAACAACCTATTGCTGTGCTATCACTCCAGCCTACGTTTAAATATTAATTTTTATCAAAAAATACTCCCAAAAAAAACCAAAAATAAGGTCTGGTCACTTATCTGAGCACACCATGACCCAATAAAGATGATACATACAATTAACCCTTAGAATATAAACATGTTACGATTAAAATACACAAACAACTTTCTGATCAGTATTTTACTTCATTTTCGAATTGTAGAAAAATATTCTATAGATTACAAGAAAGCATATCTGGACCTGACATCAACCATAGATTCTTGAAATGGGAATATGTATCTCTTTCAAGTGGACATAAAGTAAAGGATCATGATTGTGGACAGTATTTTTCATATTATTTTTCAAATTATTTGCTGCAGCTTCTGTCTTCATTCTGCTTCCATGTTTTTTGCTGATAAATCCTGTAGCTATTTTAGTAGAGTTAAGAATTCCTTCTGCCTCTTGTTTTCAGCTTTGATCACATGATGATGATGATGAGTAGAATGTTGAGTTTTTGCAAATCATGAAGAGTTACAAAGACATTTGTGCCAGTCACTCGAATGCTATCTAGGCTTTGTCACCAATTGCATCTAAGTCTAATTTATTGATCAGTAGACCCCACTGACTCACAGAAACACAGTATAAAACTTGTTATTTTTTTAAATGTGTCAGTGGCTTCTTTCACAGACAACTTACCTAGCTGATCCTTCTAACTTTAATATGCTATTATCTTCATTTTATTCATACATAAGCATTTAATCCACACCAGACACTAAGTAATCTGCTGTCTGTGAATTAAAGAGATATGTTACCTGAGCTTATAGATGTTACAGTAACAAATTTTTGAGATTTAATTCAGTGAGATAAGCACATGTTCTGCATGCGAGAATCTTAGGATAGGCCTCTGATACAACACTGTCAGGAGCTGTCTGAGTCCAGAGCACAGAGCAATTCCTCAGCTCCACATATGTGGTGCTAAAGCAAAACAGAATGTTACAACCATGAACCATGAAAGTCTTCAGGTCTTAAAAATAATAATTCTTACAGAATGCAAAGTAGTGCCCTCCATCAACTACTTTTAAATTTAAACTCAAGCTTTCAAAAATATTTATGATCATAGCATTTCCAGAACAAAACTATGGTATAGATACTAGACAACATGCTGAGGTTTTTGCTTTGTTTTATTTTTTCCTCCATAGAGCAGTTTAATTAGGAAATATGATGGCCAAAGGCAATATATATTGCCATGGCTTCTAAGCATGTGAATTGTTTGCATATGTGTGTGAGCAAATACATAAAGAGCATCTCAATAAATTGAAATATTATCTATTTAGTTATCTAACTATAAAACCTGTAAATTTTCTTGGACTCATCTTTCCCCAAAATGTTTTTGCATATGTGAATTTCTCTCCTAACTATCTAAGTCATAACTTTCTCTTTCCTGAGTTATAAGGCATAGTGTCTTCAAAGATCTCTATCTTTCTTCAATAATAATGTTTATTTGACATGATAAAGATTTGGTTTGATTTTTAATACTTGGAAATTTTTAGGAGGATGGATTTTGGGTCACCACTGCTGTGGTGATCAGGAGCTATTTCTGGCAATGTGCTCATAGGTCACTGTGGTGTTTAATGAAGCATTTAAGGTACAAGAAATTAAGCAAAGGTTGTCCACAAGCAAGGCCAATGCCTTATCACCTGTACTATCATTTTGGCCCCATAAAGACTAGTCACAAATCTTAACATGCTTGCACAGTGACCTTCAGTGTCTTGTAATTTTTAAAGTCAATCTTCTTAACACACAACAAGACCTTGCATTACCTCCCTCTGCTTTTGTACAACTTTTTGTCCTAAAAATATACAGTACCTATATCCTCTGGGATAATTGTGTCTAGCTGGAAACTGACTGTTAGCATCAGAGAAGAGCCTTAGAATGAGCATTTCCTTCTATCTTTCTCCTAACTAGCTCATTGCCTTATTTCATCTCCACTTGGCATTCTGTGCTACTTGACATTTTTCACTCCTTTTCTTTGCATGATTGCCATTGCTGGAAAACCATTTTGGCCCTCTTTATTCTCCTAATTTTTTCATGGTTGGAACTTTTCTGGATGCATTTGTGCATTTCCTGAGAAGCATTTTCTGACCCCCAATCTGTGATGACTACTGTATTTACATAGGGCATACTTCAATGACAGAATTTACGATAAGATTGAAATTGCTTGCCCCTCCTCAATTTATGACTCAAAATATTGTTTTATCATAGTCATTCAACCAGTCATTCTTGATAATTTTATGATCTTTATGTCATAATCAGCAATGCTCAGAGCTCACTCTTAACTCTGTGCTTAGGGATCACTCCTAGAGTTGCTCAGGGAATCATATATGGTGTTCTGGATCAAACCCAGTTTGGTTGCATGCAAAACAAATTTCTTAACAACTTTCAATCTCTTTGACCCCCTTGGAAGTTTTTAATGTCAATAATTAATTCATGACTAATACTAGTGAACATTATCTCATAAACATCTTTCAACACCATCTACCCCTCTTAATCTCAATTCAAACACCAGGTCTGGCATTATCTTATACCTATTAAAATAGATTCTTACTCGCTGTCTTCATCCACTCACCCACCAACCCAACATATTTGATTGCCATTTTTGTTGAAAAATAAAAATTTAATTTAATTTTTATTAAAATGTCTTTTATTGGTACTGAAGCAATAGTACAGTGGGTAGGTCATTTGCCTTGTACATAGACAATTTGGGCTCGATCCCAAGCATCCATATCCCCCAAGCACTACTAGGAATAATTCCTGAGCATCTAAGTGAAAATTAACCCATGAGCACATCTGGATGAGACCCCAAAACCAAAATGATAATAATAGTAATAGTAATAGTAATAATAATAATAATAATAATAATAATAATAATAATAATAATAATAATAATAAAAGGCTTATTATTTTTACTTTTGTATTGCCACTATGGTTTGCAAGGTTTTTTAGAATTGAATTTTAGGAATACAATATTTTTTGGGGGAAGGGGTTGGGCCACACCCAAAAGCAATCAGGGATTACTCTTGGCTCTGTGCTTAGAAGTCACTCCTGGCAGGCTCAAAGGACCATAGTCAATGCCAGGGATTGATCCCAGGTTTATCTTAGATTGACCATGTGCAAGGAAAACACACTACTGCTGTGCTATCACTCTGGTCCATAGAATACAATATTTTATTTTATTTTAGTTTTGTTTTTTGGGCCACATCCGGTGACGCTCAGGGGATACTCCTGGCTATGCTCTCAGAAAACGCTCCTGGTTTGTGGGACCATATGGGATGCTAGGGGATCGAACCAAGTTCCATCCTGGGTCAGCTACATGCAAGGCAAAAGTCCTACCACTGTGTTATTGCTTGGGCCCCTAGAAAAAATATTTTAGCACCAATCCTACCACCAATGCCAGCTTCCCTTCATCAATGTTTCCTTTTATCTCCCCAGCCTGGCTTTTTAAAAGGTATATTTCTAAATTTGGTGACTCATATTTTTAGTGTTATAGGAAAGTATGAAATGCATCTCATACTTTCAGTGTTATTTGTTCTGTTGTGTAGATACATAGATATACCACAACTCTACACTGTTGATCAGCCCAAGGCACTTAACCCTATACTATTCATTCACCTCTTCTTCCCCACCTTGATATCTTTATTTCTGTCTTTCTCATTTATATACTCTAGACATCCCTCCTTTGATACCTTACATTACCTATCCAGTGATATCATCTGATACTTTGCTATTCCCGTTCTTCTGATTTTTATTACTTAATATAGTCTTCAGTTCTAACCAATTTTCTGTAAATTGCATGTTTTTACCATTTTCTGGAGCTACATAGTATTCCATCATATACTATACCTTCATTATCCACTCATTTGTCCTTGGGCACCTGGGTTGATTTCATATTTCAGCTATTGTGCTAAAAATAGTAATGAATACATGTAATGAATAATGGTATGCATATGTCCTTTTGAATGAATATTTTTGTGATCTGGGAACATTTATCAAGAGGTGAAATTGCAGGGTCATATGATAACTCTATTTTTTACTTTTCTGAGAAATATGCATGCTATTTTCCATAGGAATTGAACCAGGCAGCATTCCTACCAGCAGTAAATGTGACTTTCTTTTTCCACCAGATACCCACCAAAACAAATTGTTTCTAGCTCTTTGGATATGTGCCATTTTCACTGGTATGAAATGGTATTTCATTTGCTGATTTGCTTTGGATTTCCCTGATTAAAAAAAGATACTATTTACTTTTCCATGTGCCTTAAAAATATCCTCTTATTGGGGCCAAAAAGATAGCATGGAAGTAGGGCATTTGCCTTTCATGCAGAAGGACAGTGGTTCAAATCCCGGCATCCCATATGGTCCCCCGTGCCTGCCAGGGGCAATTTCTTAGCAGAGAGCCAGGAGTAACCCCTGATCACCACTGGGTGTGACCCCTCTCAAAAAAAAGAAAACTAAAAATATCCTCTTATTAGCTTTCTTATGTCCACTTAAAGAACTTCTTACTTTCTCATATCCAACTGACTTCCTGCACATCATTATACTCAATTGTTCTTTTTAAAGATGAAATATTGATTGATTGGTTTTGGTTTTGAGCCATACCCACCAATACTCAGGAGCTTTCTGCATTGGTGATTTGCATGACCCTGGCTGTGCTCATGGAACCATAGATGGTACTAGGGATCTGAAACAGGGTCCCAGCTGCCACAACTACATATAAAGCACATATCTTATCTTCTTGCTATCTCCCTAGATGCTTATTCTAAAAACTGTAATCAAAGCATGCTTTGCAAAATTTAAATGTAGAAACACACCCCAAACTTCAATGAGTTATTTTTTTCTAGGACAAGAACTCAGATCTTAGATTAGACTAAAGCCTCTGCTTGATCTTCCTGTTAGATTTATAGAGTTAAAATGTCTTCCATAGTCTACAAAAGGACCTAGGAGAGAGTTAAAGAACATGCAAGAACTCTGTACTTATTCCCATGACAATATACTTCAAGGGCAGAGAAACCCTGTATCTCTTAGACCAAGGAAATTCCCTCTCTAATTTCCCCAATATTTACTGTGCCTATATGGAAAAAAAAAAGAAGCAGCACAAAATATTTTTATTTATTTATTTTTGTTTTTTTTTGTTTTATTATTGTTGTTGTTTTCATTTTTTTGCACTCTGTTATGTTTTTATTTCAGGACGATGGTTATTATGTGGTGTTTGTCTTTATTGCTGTTTTTATTGTCTTGTCTATTGTCCTTATTGTATTTTTTGTTTGATTTTTCTTTTTGTATTGTTGTGATGTTTCTCTCCTTTTTTCCCTTTCTTCCCTCAAACTGATGTTGAGAGCCTCTAAGGACTCCACCCATTTTCGGCTTGTTAATTTTCTACCCCATTTTATTGTTTTGCTTTTCTTCAAACAGAACCACATAATTTGAACCATCTTGCTCCACCTCTCAAATCAAGGGGGAAATAATGGAGGGTACCAAGACCAAACAGTTGTATGATCACTAAGTAGTAATAAAAATGATCGGACTTAAACACCAAATCCAAAGCCAATGACAAAAAAATCGATACCCAATCTACAACAAGCTAGACACAGAGGGGACCACTTATACTAGAAGCCCGAGAGGGGGTAAGGGAGAGAAATATGGGATATAAGTTGGGAACAGGGGTGGAGGGAGGACAACTTTGGTGATGGTAATCCCCTGATTCAATGTTGATGTGTACCTAAAATATTACTGTGAAAGATATGTAATCCACTTTGGTCAAAATAGAAATTATTATTATAAAAAAAGTTCACTGTACTTGAACCATAAAACTAACTTTTAATTCTATAATATTCCATGCAATGCCCCATTTTACACAGGTGGGTAGGTCCTGCTGCTCACTGTTGTTTAAAATGGTTTACTCACCTGAAGTAGAGAAAGACAATACAGTGAGTAGGGATCCATATGGTCACCAGAGCCCCTCTGAGATTGATCTCTGAGTGAAATGCCAGGGAAAAGCCCTCAGAAATCCTGGGTGTGACCCCAAAACTTTAGAAAGAGTAAAATTGTTTTATTTATTACTCTATTTCACTAAATTACCAGCTCCTTTTCCTCATTTCAATTCAAGAATCTTTAATTAAGTTAATTCTATGGCAAACATCCTCCTAATATTTTTTGCTAATTTTTTTTCTTTTCCAGTGTCATATTTGGGGACAATTGCTTAACTTTAATAATTTTTTTGTGTTTTTAAGAAGGCAAGATTTTACTATAAATATTTTTATTTTTGTTTGGAGTTCATACTAAGCAGTGCTTAGGTCATACCTCATTCTGCTAAAAGGAATCACTCCTGGCAGTGCTTGAGGAACCATATGGTATACTGGATATCAAATCCAGGTCAGCTGCATAGAAGGCAAGCATGCAAGGCAAGCATCTTACCTGCTGTGCTATTACTCTGACCCCACTATGGATATTTTTTAAAGCTCAAAATAGGGAATATAGATATAGTTCAAAGGTCTAATTAGCATGTTTTGTATGGTGGAGACCTAAGTTAGATCTCTTGGATGGCATGGTCCCCTAACTACTATGCCAGAAATGTCTCATAAGCACATTTGGAGTAGCCAAAACCCTGCACCCCTCTCCCAAAAAACTAATACAACAATAATTGCACAATGTGGAGATAATATAATTAACTTCCATTTCCAAATTTGCCTTGTTTTATCCAAAAGCAACATATGGATCTTTTATCTTCTCATATTGAACTATTTTCTTTCCAAATTATATCATATCCCTAAATGCAATTGTTTATAACTCTGTCTGATAAGGGCTCTTCTTTAAATAAAATACACAAAATATTCTACATTATCAAACTTACAAAAATTGATGAGAATTATCTATTATCCTATTATAAATTAAGTATTGTACAGGATATTTTTAACACTGATCTCTTATCATATTGAGAATGGCAATATCAATCCAGCACCAATGCAAACTATACAGTACAGACGATAAATTTAGCTAAGTGACTGAGTAAAGAAATTATTGCCTTATAAACATTTAGTAACACAAGTGACACAGAAGCTCAAAGATTTCTAGAGAATGTGTGCTAAAATAAGTAAGTTAACTTTGCTTTCTTCATCTCTTGAGAACAGGGACTTCTTGGGACAAAGATGGTACATAGGGACAGACTCAGAAACAAAGAACATGATCAAAGCTTTTCCCTTTCAGGCATTGAGTGAATATCCTGCTTTCACCTTTATCAAGATTCATGAATGAAGAATAATTTCTTTCACACCCTTCTCTCTTTCTAAAGAGAACTGAGTATCTCCAAGAAAATGCATCAGTCATATGGGGCATTTTAGGGGATAGTGGTCCTTCTGGAGACTTTGGCTCTGTACAGATACTTGAATATGGGCTGGATGTGTTATTAATACTTTAGCATTTATTTGATCTCATAACAGGGAAAGTTAACTAACTCATCAAATCTCATGAAATATTAAAAAAGCTTTGATGCTTATGACTGTTCCATTTTTTATTTTAATTTTTATTGCATACTTATTGTGTTTTTTCCTTTGTAAAATCTACTCTTACTCTTAGTGGTAGTTTTGTTTAATTTCACTACTCCTGACATTGCTGAGGGTTTACTCTTGGCTCTATACTCAGAAATCATTCCTGGTGTGGCACAGTGTGTGTTGGAAATTGTACCAAATTTTCTACATACGTGGCCGGAGAGATAGCATGGAAGTAAAGCATTTGCCTTGCATGCAGAAGGACGGTGATTCGAATCTTGGCATCCCAAATGGTCCCCCGAGCCTGCCAGGAGTAACCCCTGAGCACTGCCAGGTGTGACCCTCCCAAAAAAAAAACAAATAAAAAAACAAAAAAAATTATCCACATACAAGGCAAGTCCCCACCTATTTACTGTAATATCACTCTAGCTTTTTACTCTTTTATAAGCAGGTTTTTATGTTATTAGAGGTTTTTGGTATTTTTTTGCATTATAATATACCATTAGGTGGCATTTCCAAGTTTTAGTGAATATTTAGGTGAATGCCAGTTTTGAATTATTATAAATAATGCTTTGATAAACCACTTTGTACATGAAGCTTTTTCTATTTCAAAGGTAATTTCCTTAGAGTAGTTTCCCAGAAACAAAATGACCAGGCCAAAGAATATGAACACTTTTAATGCTTATAAATGCACATAACCAAATCGCTTAGAAAGCATTGTTGTTCATTTATAAAATAAATTTGCCTTTAAATTAAATTTAATTTTGAAGTACCTTTTTCGACTTTGCTATTGTGCAAATAATATGCATTTATTCTTGGAAAATTAGACAATATACATATACATAATAATACATAATATACATAATAAAGAAGGGAGTAAAAACCATGAACAATTCCAGTATCAACTTAACATCATATTTCATAAACTTTCAGATATTTATTTATGCATATAAGCAATGGAAATTTATTGGGCATATGTATACATATACATGTATGTATACCCAGCCCTAAAATTCACAAAGAAAAAAAAATCACAGATTATCTTTGGAATTGTTGGGGGACCAGTTAAGCACACTGAGTAGCACTTCCCCAAAGATGACTCTGAATGGCCAATAAGAATGTGAAAACATTTTCATCATTACTTATGCTTAGGGAAATGCAAATCAAAACACCTATAAGATTATCTCATTCAGGCAGTGTTGGTGGAGCTGTGATGAGAAAGGAGCCTTCATTTACTATTGGTGAAACCGTTTATTTCAACCTCTATGGAAAGTAGTAAGAAGATTTTTCCCAAAAATAATAGAACTCCTATACAACTTAGAAATTTAACTTCTTAGTATTTATTAAAAACACATATCTATGAAAGACTTTGTAAATCAAAATGGTTTTAATAAAATAAAATAAAATTTTAAAATGCACACAAATTCATTATATGAGGGAAGTAGAAAACCTGTCTAGAGTTCAAGCGGGGGTGGGATAGAGAAGAGGGAGATTTGGGACATTGATGATAGGAATGTTGCATTGGTAAAAGAGGGTGTTTTTTACATGACTGAATCTCAATCACAATCATATTTGTAATCAAGATGTTTAAATAAAGATATTAATTAAAAAAAGAATGGACCAATCACACATAAAGAAATTTATTATAAATGCTACTTATGTTTATTTTAGTGCTTTAAGTACAATAGAGTCAAGTTATGGGAATGCTTCAGATACCCAATTGCAGGTAAAATAAACAATTTTCTTTAAGAAATCCTATTTCTGGGGCCGGAGAGATAACATGAAGATAAGGCATTTGCCTTGCATGCTCAAAGATAGCATCAAATCCCAGCATCCCATCTGGTCCCCTGAGCCTGCCAGGAGCGATTTCTGAGCATAGAGCCAGTAGTAACCCCTGAGCATTGCTGGGTATGACCCAAAAACCAAAAAACAAATCATATTTCATGAAACAGTATATCACTAAAATTCTTGAGCAAGGATGAACAAAATTTAATATTGGTTTGCTCCCCTAAATTATGTGTTTCTGTAAAAATCTTGTTTGTAAGTTTAGGTGATAGAGAAATAAAATTTTTTCTGAATGTGTAAGTTTCTATGAAAAGCATAGGACACTGATATTTTTTATTTGTGAGAGAAACAGAAACTTACTTGTTATTTCAAAGAAAAACTAGTAAAAACAATTATTTGGGGGGCTGGAATGGTGGCACAAGCTGTAGGGTATCTGCCTTGCACGTGCTGAACTAGGACTGAACGTGGTTCGATCCCCCAGCATCCTATATGGTCCCCCAAGCCACGAGCGATTTCTGAGCTCAAAGCTAGGAGTAACCCCTGAGAATCACCGTGTGTGGCCCAAAAAACAAACAAACAAACAAACAAAGCCACCAAAAAACATTTAGTTTATGTTGTTTTTTACAAACTAATTTTTTGTTTTTACAGTAAAACTAATAAAAAAACATTGATTTTATTTTGTTTTACAGATAGTGATGCTCAAGGCTTATATCTGACTCTTCAAACAAAGCATTCTTAGTAGTGTGCAGAGAACCTTATGTGTTATCAGGAACTAAACTTTGATCATTCCATTTTTGAATGAAAGTGTGGTACATATATTTTGTATATTTATATATAATATATACAGTGGAATACTATAAAGTTGTAAGAAAGAACAAACCATGTAATTTTTCACTACCTGGATGGAACTAAAGATAATTTGCTAAATAAAATCAGTCAGGAGGAAAAAAGACACCAAATTCTCTCTAATGTGTAGCATATAAATATAAAGAAAGGAAGTAACAAAAGGCCAAAGACAATAAAACTGCAGAGATGGTTCACAGAATGGAGTTTGTGGGTAAGAGAGGATTTTGAACAGGAGAAATCTTTGAAACTTTGTTGGAGGAAAGTGGTAACTCTAATGGTGGATGTGGTGTTAAAATAACATATGCATAAAACTATCATTAAAAATACTTCGTCTGTGCAAAAGTCAAGATTGCTATATACAGATGACTGGATGTTACAACCAGGACGGGACAGTACACAATCAGGGACCAACAACAACAACACAGCAACAAAAAGCTCTAGCCTAGCTTTTGATCGACGATCTGTTCAACAAACAAGAGCTCCAATTCCAGAGGTCTGACTGAGACAATCACAACTGAACGGGTCTTCTGGAAACAGAACGAAAGACTATATCCCAGGCTCTATCCTAGGAGCAACATAATGACCAAGACCACCAACTACAGAAGATGGATTAAAAGGACACAATGAAGCAGAACTGCTAGAACCACAAGCTCTATTCCTTGAGCTGCACAGTCACCAAGATCTCTAGATACAGAGGTCTGATTTTACCATCCATGATGAAGCGAACTCTTCCATACACCACGAAAACACCAAGGGGAGAGTAAATGATCATGCAAGGAGTCTATAGTTAATCTCATGACAGTACACTTCAGAGGGGGGAGAAACCCTGTATCTCCTAGGCCAAGAAAATTCCCTCTATAATATCCCCAATAGTTACTGTGCCTATGCAGGGGGGAAAAAGAAAAAAAAGCACAAAACAATCATATTTCCACATACTTATTTATCGATTGATCGATTTTTTGACGTCTTTATATTAGTGTAGAGATTGAAGTTGATGTCTCCAATATTATTTTATTTTATTTTTTATCTTTTTCTTTTTGCACTCCAGCATGAGTTGATTTCAGAACCGAGACTGTTGTGTTGTGCTTGTCTTTATTGCTGTGGTGCTCACTGGATATTTAATTTGATATTTATTTCTGTATAGTGGTGGTTTTTCAATTGCCTTTTTCACATCCTCTCTCAAACTGAGGTTGAAATTCTCTGGAAGGACTCCACCTATTTTCAGCATATTTAACTTTTTTTTTCTTCTTATTTTGTACCCCAATCTAATGCTTTTCTTTCCTTCAAACAAAGCCACATAACTCGATTTATCTAGCTCTGCTTCTTAAATAGAGGGGGAGAAAGGGGAGGGTACCAGGACCCAACAGATATATGATCACTAATAGTGAGCTGGACAAAGAGGGGATCACCTACTCCAGCAGTCCGAGGGTGATGGTGGGGTATATGGGTTGCAGAAGGGGAACTGGGATGAAGGGAGGACAAATTTGGTGATGGGCATTCCCCTGATTCAATGTTGATATGTAGCTAAAATACTACTGTGAAAGATATGTAAGCCATTATGATCAAAATAAAATTAATAAAATAAAAAATAAAAATATTGTGGGGTGGAGAGATAGTACAGCAGATAGGATACTTGCCTCATACACATCTAACCTGAGTTTAATCCTTGTTATCTCATATGATTTACCAGTACTGCCAGGAGTAATTTTTTTTTTTTTTTTTGGTTTTTGGGCCACATATGGTGACTCTCAGGGGTTACTCCTGACTATGTCCTCAGAAATCGCTCCTGGCTTGAGGACCATATGGGACTCTGGGGATCAAACCATGATCCTGGGTCAGCCTCATGCAGGGCAAATGCCCTATTACTGCACTATCTGGTCCCAGAGTAATTCTTGAGTGTATAGCCAGGAGTTACCCCTGAATATTGGCAGATGTGATTCAAAACAAAAACACCCCACCTCAATAAAGCACTCTTATAAAACATAGTTACATCAATAAAGGTTGTTGTTGTGGTGGTAGTGGTAGTGGTATGGTTTTTGGGTCACAAATGGCAGTACTCAAAAATTACTCCTGGAAGTCTCAGGGACCATATGGGATGCTGGGAATGGAACCCAGGTCCACTGCATACAAGGCATAATTCCTATCTATCACTCTGGCTCCTCAATAAATATTTTTAAATAAAAATAGAGTAAACAGTTTAGAACTATTTGTAAGCAAAACCTCATTATATTGGCTCTCTATACTATCTTTCAGAACTTGAGTCAATCAACAAGAAAACCAAGTGCTCCTCTCCTGTTCCTGTCTGTGTTTCTTGAATACCTGAAGGTCTCCTCAGAGGCCTAGGGAGTGCACCCCAAAAACTGCATTCTGAAGCTGCCCAGCGACCAAGTGAGTAAAGTCTGGCTGTGGGGGGTCGCCAACCAATAAGCTGAGCTCTCTGGCCTGCAAGGCTCCTCCATGCTGTGCCTTTGATCACTCTGAGGACTTCAAGGGAAATCTCTCCTGTGTCTGTGTTTCTTGAATACCTGAAAGTCTCCTCAGAGGCCTAGGGAGCACACACCCAAAAAATTGTCAACTAGAGGCAGCAGAAGAGTGCAGCCACTCTGCTTTATGACTTCACACTCTTTCTAACCAATGAACTCCACCACAACATGCAGGAAATACCACACTACAAGCATGGCAATAGGGAAACCTTGCAGGCAAACACCATGCACAGAGAATGAAGACAATAGCTTGGATGACCTAAAAAATTCCAACCATCTGATTAACCTCTCAATAAGGAACTTAAAATAGCAATATGAAAGATGTTTGCAGAACTCAAAGAAAGCATAGATTGATCTGAACAGAACACAAAGACAAATCAGAAAACTCTAAACTGAAATAACAGATCTGAAAAACACGGTAGCTCAACTGAAAACCTCAATGGATGGCCTCGCCAGCAGGGAAACAGCAGCTGAAGAGAGAATCGAAGTACTGGAAGATGAGATGCAGAAAAACTCAACACAGCAGAAGAAATTGGAAAAGAACCTTAAGACAAATGATCAGGCAATGGAAAAAGTACTCAAGGAATGTGAACAGATGAAAATAGAAGTATTTGATAAGCTCAACAGAAACAACATAAGAATCATTGGAGTCCCAGAGACCTAGGTAGGAGATCTCCAGAAAGAATCAACTGTCAAAGACATCACCAAAGAGATACTCCCAGAGTTAAAGACTACATGCAATCAAATCCTGCATGCTTGAGGAGTACCAGCTAAAAGAGATCCAAAGAAAAACACCCCAAGACACATCCTCATTACAATGAAAATCCCACAGATAGAGATAGAATACTGAGAGCAGCAAGATAAAAAAGGAAAATTACATTCAAAGGAGCAACCCTAAGACTTACAGCAGATATGTCACAGAAACTCTCAAGGCCAGAAGGCAGTGGTGGGATACTGTGACAAGACTAAATGAAATGAATGCCTCACCGAGAATACTGCACCCAGCCCGACTCACGTTCAGGTTTAAAGGAAGAATACATAGCTTCATGGATAAACAACAGCTCAGAAACTTCACAGATGAAAAAACAGCCGTAAAGGAAAAACTGACAGGTCTACTTTAAGACAAGAGAGACCAACAAACACAGCAAATTTATCTACAAAGGTGATATTATATCGTATGACAATCATCTCCCTCAATGTCAATGGACTAAATTCACCAACTAAAAGACACAAAGTGGCAAAATGGGTCAAACTGATGAATGCAACCTTCTGCTGCCTACAAGAAACACACCTGAATAATCAGAATAAACATAGACTCAAAATCAAAGGCTGGAGGAAAATCATCCAAGAAAAAAACACCTTCAAAAAAGCTGGGTGGCCATATTAATATCTGATGACACCAACTTTATACTCAGAAAAGTGGTAAGGGACAAAGATGGACACTATGTACTAATCAAGGGATATGTGCAATAGGAAGAAATCAGACTATTAAACATATATGCACCCAATGAGAGACCAGCAAATTATCTAATACAATTACTGAGAAATCTGAAAGAAGACATCAATAATAACACAATAATTGTGGGAGACCTCAACACAACCCTATTAACACTTGATAGGTCAACCAGACTGAAACCCAACAAAAACATACTAGCCCTGAAAAGAGTAATGGAAGAAAGAGGACTAGTAGATATATATAGGACACTCCATCCCAAAAAACCTGGATACACATTCTTCTCCAATGTACATGGGTCATTCTCCAGGATAGACTACATGATGACACATAAAATATACCTCCATAAAATCAAGAGGATAGAAATCTTGCAGGCTCTGAAATTAGTTGTGAACTACAAAGGCACACAAAAGAAAAACTTTAACAATTGGAAATTAAACACTCTGCTACTGAACAACAAGTGGGTCCGAGATGAAATCAAAAAAATAAAATCAAAACTTTTCCGGAAACAAATGATAATAAAGACACAAACTGCCAGAAAATATGGGACACAGCAAAAGCAGTCCTGAGAGGAAAATTTATAGCTCTACAAGCACACATCAGGAAGGAAGAAGGGGCATACCTGAATAACTTAATGACGCAGCTCAAAAAAATTAGAAAATGACCAACAAAAGGACATAAAAATAGGGAGAAAGAAGAAAATAACAAGCTAAAAGCAGAAATCAATTAAGTGGAAAACAAAAAAACAATCCGAAAGATCAACAAAAGCAGAAGTTGGTTCTTTGAAAACATAAACAAGATTGATGCACCATTGACAAAATTCACAAAGAAAGAGAGAGAAACCTAATAACCCATATTAAAAATAAAATGGGGAGATCATGACAGATATTGCAGGTTTCCAAAGGGTAATAAGAGACTACTTTGAGAACCTTTATGCTACTAAACATGAGAACCTAGAAGAAATGGAAAAATTCTTGGACACTTATAACCTTCAACAGTTAAGTAAGGAGGATGTAGCATATCTAAACACCCCCAGCACTACTGAGAAAATTGAATCTGTAATCAAACATCTACCCAAAAAGAAAAGCCCAGGCCCAGATGCATTTACTAATGAATTCTTTCAAATCTTTCAAGAGGAGCTACTACCAATACTATCCAGGCTCTTCCATGAAATTAAAAAAATGGGAACACTCCCAAACAGCTTTTATGAAGCCAACATCACCTTGATACCAAGTCCAGACAGAGATGCTGCCAAAAAAGAAAATTACAAACCAATATCCCTGATGAATGCAGATGCAAAAATCTTCAACAAAATCCTGGCAAATAGGATTCAATTCAAGAATATCATACACTTTGACCAAGTAGGTTTCATCCCAGGAATGCAAGGATGGTTTAACATCCATAAATCTATCAACATCCTACACAACATCAACAAGAAGAAAAACAAAATTTACATGATCATATCAATAGATGCAGAGAAAGCATTTGATAAGGTCCAACACTCATTCTTGATAAAAACTCTCAGCAAGATGGGAATGAAAGGAACTTTTCTCGATCAAGTTGAAGCCATCTACCACAAGCCAATGGCAAATATTATCCTCAATGGAGAAAAACTAAAAGCCTTTCCTCTAAATTCTGGTACAAGACAAGGCTGTCTGCTCTCACCACACCTCTTAAACATAGTACTGGAAGTGCTTGTTATAGCAATCAGGCAAGAAAAAGATATCAAGGGAATCCAGATAGGAAAGGAAGAAGTCAAGCTCTTATTGTTTGCAGATGACATGATATTCTACTTAGAAAACCCTAAAGACTCTACCAAAAAGCTTCTAGAAACAATAGACTCATATAGCAAGGTGGCAGGCTACAAATTAACACACAGTAATCAAGGCCCAGAGAGATAGCACAGCGGCATTTGCCTTGCAAGCAGCCAATCCAGGACCAAAGGTGATTGGTTCGAATCCTGGTGTCCCACATGGTCCCCCGTGCCTGCCAGGAGCTATTTCTGAGCAGACAGCCAGTAGTAACCCCTGAGCAGCATGGGGTGTGGCCCCAAAACAAAAAAAACAAACAAACAAACAAAAAGAAATCAATGGCCTTTTTTTTTTATTTCAATGGCCTTTTTATACACCAATAATTATAGGGAAGAGAAGGACGTCAAGGAGGCAATCCCATTCACATTAGTGCCGCCAAACTCAAATACCTTGGAGTCAACTTGACCAAAGACATGAAGGACCTATACAAAGAAAACTATAAAGCCCTGCTCCAAGAAATAAAAGAGGACACATGGAAATGGAAACACATACCATGCTCATGGATTGGCAGGATTAACATAATTAAAATGGCAATACTTCCCAAAGCATTATACAGATTTAATGTGATCCCCTTAAGAATACCCATGACATTCTTCAAAGAAGTGCATTAAACACTTATGAAGTTCATCTGGAACAATAAACACCCTCGAATAGCTAAAGCACTCCTAGGAAAAAGGAAAATGGGAGGCATTATTTTTCCCAACTTTAAACTGTACTACAAAACAATAGTTGTCAAAACAGCATGGTATTGGAATAAAGACAGACCCTCAGATCAGTGGAATAAGATTGAGTTCTCAGACAATGTTCTCCAGACATATACAATAACCTAATTTTTGACAAAGGAGCAAGAAATCCTAAGTGGAGCA
Source organism: Suncus etruscus (assembly GCF_024139225.1). Taxonomy (NCBI): domain Eukaryota; kingdom Metazoa; phylum Chordata; class Mammalia; order Eulipotyphla; family Soricidae; genus Suncus; species Suncus etruscus. The sequence goes on from NC_064849.1 coordinate 29,347,174, forward strand.
GGAAAAACCTCTTCAACAAATGGTGCTGGCAGAACTGGTTAGCCACTTGCAAAAAAGTGAACATAGACCCCCAGTTAACATCATGTACGAAGGTAAAATTTAAATGGATTAAAGACTTTAATATCAGACGTGATAACATAAGGTATATAGAACAGCATGCCTGTAGAACACTGCATGACATTGAGACTAAAGGCATCTTCAAGGAGGAAACTGCACTTTCCAAACAAGTGGAAGTAGATCAACAGATGGGAATACATTAAGCAGAGAAGCTTCTGCACCTCAAAAGAAATAGTGCCCAGAATGCAAGAGCCACCCACCGAGTGGGAGAAACTATTCACCCAACACCCATCAAATAAGGGGCTAATATCCACTGACAGAAATTTACAAGAAAAAAACATCTAATCCCATCGAAAAATGGGGAGAAGAAATGAACAGACACTTTGATAAAAAAGAAATACAAATGGCCAAAAGGCACATGAAAAAATGTTCCTTGTCACTAATCATCAGAAAGATGCAAATCAAAACAACGATGAGATACCATCTCACACCACAGAGTTTGGCATACATCACAAAGAATAAGAACAATCAGTGCTGGCGGGGATGTGGAGAGAAAGGAACTCTTATCCACTGCTGGTGGGAATGCCGTCTAGTCTAACCTCTTTGGAAAGCATCATGGAGATTCCTCCAAAATCTGGAAATTGAGCTCCCATTCCACCCAGCTATTCCATTCCTAGGGATATACCCTAAGAACACAAGAATACAACACGAAAACCCCTTCCTCACACCTATATTTATTGCAGTACTATTCAAATAGCTAGGCTCTGGAAACAACCAAGATGCCCTTCAACAGACGAATGGCTAAAGTAACTGTGGAACATATATACAATAGTATATTATGCAGCCGTCAGGAGAGATGAAGTCATGAAATTTTCCTATACATGGATGATCATGGAATCTATCATGCTGAGTGAAATAAGTCAGAGGGAGAGAGACACACACACAGAATAGTCTCACTCATCTATGGGTTTTAAGAAAAATAAAAGTCATTTTTGCAACAATCCTCAGAGAAAATGAGAGGAGGGCTGGGACTTCCAGTTCACTTCATGAAGCTCACTACAAAGAGTGGTGAGTGCAGTTATACAAATAACTACACAGAGAACTACCATAATCATGTGAATGAATGAGGGAACTGGAAAGCCTGTCTGGAGTACAGGTGGGGGTATGGTGGGATAGAGGGAGATTTGGGACATTGGTGGTGGGAATGTTGTACTGGTGAAGGGAGTGTTCTTTACATGACTGAAACCTAATCACAATCATATTTGTAATCAAGATGTTTAAATAAAGAAAAAAAAAAGAAAACCAAAAAACAAGTTAAAGTATCTTCAGCTGAAAGTTTCCACATAGCAGAAGAAACCACTATTTAAATTTAATAAAAACCCTCCTCTCTCAAAACAAGCATCTAACAAAAGGGTATTGTTGAAAATATATGAAAATTTCACAAACTTTGACTTTCTACAAAAGAAGGTAAAAGCAAGCCTATAAAAAAAACTGAGTCAAAAAACTGTGAACGCTTATTAAAGAAAAAATGAGATAAAAAGTCAATATGACTTTTTTCAGTGATGTGAAAGTCAAAGTGACAAAATGTATTACTTCATACCTGTAAAAATGGTTCATGTCAAAAAGAATTAACGAGTTTAGAGTGGGGATAGGTGGGGGGGGAAGCCTTGTACCTGTTTCATGGGAATGTAAATTGGTTCAACCTCTATGGCAAACAGCAATGTGGAGATTTCTCAAAATATTAAAACTAAAATTACCGTATGAGCTAGCAATTCTCCTCCAAATTATCTATCAAAAGAACACAAAAAGATTGATTTAAAAAGATATTTGCAATTTTATGCAAATTATAATAGTTATTAGTAGCAAACCAGATCTGGAAGTGATGCCAGTGTATAAGGACAAGCGAATGAAGAATATATATTATAAATCCACAGTGAAACACTATTTGGCTATAAGAAAAGATGCAATTTTATTTTTACAATTTAGATGGATCCCCAATGGGATCATACTTAACAGAATAAGTTGGAAGAAGAAAGAAAAATGCCAATGATCTCCTTGATGAAAGATATTTAAGCATAAGGAGAGAATAGAGAATGTCTAGTGAAATTAAACCATCCACTTCTGACATAAATGATATTATTATGGCTATGGCATGTGGGCAAGAAGAGTTTTGATGAACAGTAATGCTGGGACACTAGCATACTGGTGGTGGCATGAGGAAATAGCAATGAACTTCTTAAGCATTGACTATTTTTGCCAGCCAACATTATTAAACAAAAAAATAAAACTTCTCTAAAAAGGAATAGCATTCTTCTGGAAAAATAATACTTTCTTATAAAGTTTTTGTCACTCCCAACCATTATTTATATATGAATTATAAAAGTACTAGTATTCTGCCTTCCTGTGAACTTTCCGGGGAGTCTGCCTTCCCGTGAGCCTTCTGTGGAGGTGAGTCGACACGCCCAGAAAGGGAGGAGCCACTGAACTTCGCTGGATCTCAGATGCCAGCACCCTTCTGCCTCTCTACTCTGCTGTCCTGCATTTTCGGCCTGATTTCACCCTTGGTGCGGCTCATCAGCCAGCCTGCCTTCCTGTGAGCTTTCCGGGGAGTCTGCATTCCCGTGAGCCTTCCGTGGAGGTGAGTCGGCACGCCCAGAAAGGGAGGAGCCACTGAACTTCGCTGGATCTCAGATGCCAGCACCCTTCTGCCTCTCTACTCTGCTGTCCTGCATTTTCGGCCTGATTTCACCCTTGGTGCGGCTCATCAGCCAGCCTGCCTTCCTGTGAGCTTTCCGGGGAGTCTGCATTCCCGTGAGCCTTCCGTGGAGGTGAGTCGGCACGCCCAGAAAGGGAGGAGCCACTGAACTTCGCTGGATCTCAGATGCCAGCACCCTTCTGCCTCTCTACTCTGCTGTCCTGCATTTTCGGCCTGATTTTACCCTTGGTTCGGCTCATCAGCCAGCCTGCCTTCCTGTGACATGCCCAGAAAGGGAGGAGCCACTGAACTTCGCTGGATCTCAGATGCCAGCACCCTTCTGCCTCTCTACTCTGCTGTCCTGCATTTTCGGCCTGATTTCACCCTTGGTGCGGCTCATCAGCCAGCCTGCCTTCCTGTGAGCTTTCCGGGGAGTCTGCATTCCCGTGAGCCTTCCGTGGAGGTGAGTCGGCACGCCCAGAAAGGGAGGAGCCACTGAACTTCGCTGGATCTCAGATGCCAGCACCCTTCTGCCTCTCTACTCTGCTGTCCTGCATTTTCGGCCTGATTTCACCCTTGGTGCGGCTCATCAGCCAGCCTGCCTTCCTGTGAGCTTTCCGGGGAGTCTGCATTCCCGTGAGCCTTCCGTGGAGGTGAGTCGGCACGCCCAGAAAGGGAGGAGCCACTGAACTTCGCTGGATCTCAGATGCCAGCACCCTTCTGCCTCTCTACTCTGCTGTCCTGCATTTTCGGCCTGATTTTACCCTTGGTTCGGCTCATCAGCCAGCCTGCCTTCCTGTGACATGCCCAGAAAGGGAGGAGCCACTGAACTTCGCTGGATCTCAGATGCCAGCACACTTCTGCCTCTCTACTCTGCTGTCCTGCATTTTTGGCCTGATTTCATCCTGGGTGCAGCCCATCTGCCAGCCTGCCTTCCTGTGAGCCTTCCATGGAGGTGAGTCGACACGCCCAGAAAGGAGAAGCCAGAGGAGCACGGTTGCTCCGCTCCCCTTCGCGACGGTGCACAGCATTTAGCCAATGAATACAATCACAACATGTAGAAAAACACGCAGTACTAGTGTGACAATGGGGAAACAACACGGGCCAGTGCCAGACATAGAGAATGAAGATGGCAACTCTGATGACTTGACCAACCACCTAGTCAGTCTCTCAGATAAGGAGTTTAGAGTTGCAATATGGAACATGTTCAAAGAACTCAAACAAAGTATAGAAGAGAAAACTAAAAAGAATCAGGAGAATATGAAGATAGAAATGAGAAAACTCCAAACAGAAATTTCAGATCAAATAACAGGTCTGAGAAACTCAGTAGATGAATTGAAGAAAAACATGTTTGAGATTTCCCACAGGTTAACAGCAGCTGAGGATAGAATCAGTACACTGGAAGATGAGATACATAACAATTACATACAGCAGAAAAAATTGGAAAAAAGCCTCAAAGCAAATGATCAAACAATGGAAAAATTACTCAAAGAATGGGAACAGATGAAAATAGAAGTCTATGATAAGCTCAACAGAAACAACTTAAGAATCATTGGAGTCCCAGAGACTCAGGAAGAAAATCTCCAGGAAGAATCAACAGTCAAGAACATCATTAAAGAGAAACTACCAGAGATAATGAATATATGTGATCAAATCCTGCATGCCCGAAGAGTGCCAACTAAAAGAGACCCCAGAAAAAACACCCCAAGACACATCCTAGTCACAATAACGAATCCCATAGATAGAGACAGAATTCTGAAAGCAGCAAGATTGAAAAGAGAAATTACATTCAAGGGAACATCCTTGAGATTTACTGCAGACCTGTCACCAGAAACACTCAAGGCCAGAAGGCAGTGGTGGGACATAGTGACAAAACTCAATGAAATAAATGCTTCGCCTAGAATACTGCACCCAGCAAAACTCACTTTCAGGTTTGAAGGAACAATACATAGTTTCACAGACAAACAACAGCTCAAAAACTTCACAGACTCAAAACCATTCTTAAAAGAAAAACTGAACGGCATACTTTAAGACAAGGCTTACCAACAGACACACCAAACTTTAATATAAAGATGGCACTAACTCCCAGGACAATTCTTTCTCTCAATGTCAATGGACTAAATGCACCAGTTAAGAGACACAGAGTGGCTAAATGGATCAAAAAACTCAATCCAACCTTCTGCTGCCTACAAGAAACGCACCTGAATAGTCAGAACAAACATAGACTCAAAATAAAAGGCTGGAGGAAAATCATCCAAGCAAACAACACCCAAAAAAAAAGCAGGAGTGGCCATACTAATATCAGATGATGCAAACTTTATACTTAGGAAAGTTGTAAGGGACAAAGATGGACATTTTGTATTAATCAAGGGATATGTACAGCAGGAAGAAATCACCCTCCTAAAGATATATGCACCGAATGAGGGGCCAGCAAAATATTTAATACAACTGTTGACAAATCTAAAAAATAATATCAATAACAACACAATAATTGTGGGAGACCTCAACACGGCATTGTCAACACTAGACAGGTCAACCAGACTGAAACCCAACAAGAATATACTAGACCTGAAGAGAGAAATGGAAGAAAGAGGCCTAGTAGATATATACAGGACACTCCACCCCCAGAAGCCTGGATACACATTTTTCTCTAATGTACATGGGACATTCTCTAGGATAGACTACATGTTAGCACACAAAACATACCTCCATAATATCAAGAGGATAGAAATTTTGCAGGCTGCCTTTGCTGACCACAAAGCCCTGAAATTATATATAAACTAAAAAGGGACACAGAAGAAAAATTTTAACACCTGGAAGTTAAATAGCCTCATACTGAATAATCAGTGGGTCCGAGATGAAATCAAAGAGGAAATCAAAACCTTCCTGAAAACAAATGACAATGGAGACACAAATTATCAGAACCTATGGGACACAGCAAAAGCAGTACTGAGAGGAAAATTTATAGCTTTGCAAGCACACATCAGGAAAGAAGAAGGGGCATACCTGAATAGCTTAATGACGCAGCTCATAGAATTAGAAAGTGCTCAACAAAAGGATCCAAAAATAGGGAGGCAGAAGGAAATAACAAAGCTGAGAGCAGAAATCAATGAAGTGGAAACCAGAAAAACCATCCAAAAGATCAACGAAAGCAGAAGTTGGTTCTTTGAAAAAATAAACAAGATTGATAGACCACTGGCAAAACTAACAAAGAAAGAAAGAGAGAGAAACTTGATAACTCGTATTAGGAATGAAAAAGGAGGGATCACTACTGATATGGTAGAGATTCAAAGGGTAATCAGAAACTACTTTGAGAAACTCTATGCCACTAAAAATGAAAACCTGGAAGAAATGGATAAATTTTTGGAATCTTATAATCTTCCACGATTGAATGAAGAGGATGTAGCATATCTAAACACACCCATTACTATTGAGGAAATTAAGAAAGTAATCAAATGTCTGCCCAAAAACAAAAGCCCAGGCCCAGATGGATTTACTAATGAATTCTTTCAAACCTTTCAAGAGGAACTTCTACCAATCCTGGCAAGACTCTTTCATGAAATTGAAAAAACAGAAAAACTTCCAAATAGCTTTTATGAAGCCAACATTACCTTGATACCTAAACCAGACAGAGATGCTACGAAAAAAGAAAATTACAGACCAATATCGCTGATGAATGCAGATGCAAAGATCTTCAACAAAATCCTGGCAAATAGGATTCAATGCCTCATTAAGAAGATCATCCACTACGATCAAGTAGGTTTCATTCCAGGAATGCAAGGCTGGTTTAACATCCGTAAATCTATCAACATAATACACAACATCAACAGCAAGAAAAATAAAAATCACATGATCATATCAATCGACGCAGAGAAAGCATTTGACAAGGTCCAACACCCATTCTTGATCAAAACTCTCAGCAAGATGGGAATGGAAGAAACCTTTCTCAATATAGTTAAGGCCATCTACCACAAGCCAGAGGCAAATATTGTCCTCAATGGAGAAAAACTGAAAGCCTTTCCTCTAAATTCTGGCACAAGACAAGGCTGTCCTCTCTCACCACTCCTATTCAACATAGCACTGGAAGTACTTGCTATAGCGATTAGGCAAGAAAAGGATATCAAGGGAATCCAGATAGGAAAGGAAGAAGTCAAGCTCTCACTGTTTGCAGATGACATGATACTCTACTTAGAAAACCCCAAAGACTCTACCAAAAAGCTTCTAGAAACAATAGACTCATATAGCAAGGTGGCAGGCTACAAAATTAACACACAGAAATCAATGGCATTTCTATACACCAATACTAATAAGGAAGAAATGGACATTAAGAAAACAACTTCATTTACTATAGTGTCACACAAACTCAAATATCTTGGAATCAACTTGACTAAAAATGTGAAGGACCTATACAAGGAAAACTATAAAACTCTGCTCCAAGAAATAAGAGAGGACATGCGGAAATGGAAGCACATACCCTGCTCATGGATTGGCAGGATTAACATCATTAAAATGGCAATACTCCCCAAAGCACTGTACAAATTTAATACGATCCCCCTAAAGATACCCATGACATTCTTCAAAGAAGTGGACCAGGCACTTTTGAAATTTATTTGGAACAATAAACACCCTCGAATAGCTAAAGCAATCATTGGGAAAAAGAATATGGGAGGAATTACTTTCCCCAACTTTAAACTTTACTACAAAGCAATAGTTATCAAAACAGCATAGTTTTGGAATAAGGACAGGCCCTCAGATCAGTGGAATAAGCTTGAATACTCAGAGAATGTTCCCCAGACATACAATCACCTAATTTTTGATAAAGGAGCAAAAAATCCTAAATGGAACAAAGAAAGCCTCTTCAACAAGTGGTGTTGGCACAACTGGGTAGCCACTTGCAAAAAATTGAACTTAGACCCCCAGCTAACATCATGTACGAAGGTAAAATCCAAATGGATTAAAGACCTCGATATCAGCCCCAAAACCATAAGATATATAGAACAATACGTAGGTAAAACACTCCAGGACATTGAGGCTAAAGGCATCTTCAAGGATGAAACTGCACTCTCCAAGCAAGTGAAAGCAGAAATTAACAGATGGGAATATATTAAGCTGAGAAGCTTCTGCACCTCAAAGGAAATAGTGCCCAAGATACAAGAGCCACCCACTGAGTGGGAGAAACTATTCACCCAATACCCATCAGATAAGGGGCTAATCTCCAAAATATACAAGGCACTGACAGAACTTTACAAGAAAAAAACATCTAATCCCATCAAAAAATGGGGAGAAGAAATGAACAGACACTTTGACAAAGAAGAAATACAGATGGCCAAAAGACACATGAAAAAGTTCTCCACATCACTAATCATCAGGGAGATGCAAATCAAAACAACGATGAGATATCACCTCACACCACAGAGAATGGCACACATCACAAAGAATGAGAATAAACAGTGTTGGCGGGGATGTGGGGAGAAAGGAACTCTTATCCACTGCTGGTGGGAATGCCGTCTAGTTCAACCTTTATGGAAAGCGATATGGAGATTCCTCCAAAAACTGGAAATCGAGCTCCCATACGATCCAGCTATACCACTCCTAGGAATATACCCTAGGAACACAAAAATACAATACAAAAACCCCTTCCTTACACCTATATTCATTGCAGCTCTATTTACCATAGCAAGACTCTGGAAACAACCAAGATGCCCTTCAACAGATGAATGGCTAAAGAAACTGTGGTACATATACACAATGGAATATTATGCAGCTGTCAGGAGAGATGAAGTCATGAAATTTTCCTATACATGGATGTACACGGAATCTATTATGCTGAGTGAAATAAGTCAGAGAGAGAGAGAGAGAAAAACGCAGAATGGTCTCACACATTTATGGGTTTTAAGAAAAATGAAAGACATTCTTGCAATAATAACTTTCAGACACAAAAGAGAAAAGAGCTGGAAGTTCCAGCTCACCTCAGGAAGCTCATCACAAAGAGTGATGAGTTTAGTTGGATAAATAACTACATTTTGAACTGTCCTAATAATGAGAATGTATGAGGGAAATTGAGAACCTGTTTAGAGTACAGGCGGGGGTCGGGTGGGGAGGAGGGAGACTTGGGACATTGGTGATGGGAATGTTGCACTGGTGATGGGTGGTGTTAAGAAAAAAAAAAGTACTAGTTTTATTAATTATTTCACATATATTATTCTTTTTGTTTTTGTTTTTTTTGGTTACACCCAACGGCACTCAGGGGTTACTCCTGACTGTGCTCAGGAATCGCCCTTGGCAGGCTCAGAGGACCATATGGAATGATGGGAATCAAACTGAGGTCTGTCAGGGTTGGCTGCATCCCAGGCAAATGTCCTACCACTTTTCTATCACTCTGGCCCCCACATATACTTAAGTAATTCATGCATTATTGTGATTAATTTCTCAGTCTGAAGTAGTTTGCTAATACAATTCATTGGGAAAGGTATGTAACACCCACAAATTGTTTTGGTTGTTCAAGTAGTAGAATTTCTTGATTTCTTAAAAATTGGTTTACTGTCCCATCTTCTTTTCTTTTTTTTTGGTTTTTGGGCCACACCCGGCGGTGCTCAGGGGTTACTCCTGGCTGTCTGCTCAGAAATAGCTCCTGGCAGGTACGGGGGACCATATGGGACAGGGGATTCGAAACAACCACCTTTGATCCTGGATCAGCTGCTTGCAAGGCAAACGACGCTGTGCTATCTCTCCGGGCCCCCAACTTCTTTTCTATCCAATCTAGTCAATCTTTTATTCACTGTCTTTGCTTATTTTTTATTGAGTTTTATTGAAAAAATTTACTTCAACATAACAAAGGAAAAAGTAAGCATTATGTGTTTGAGAGAGCATGGGTTTGAAAGATCAAGCTTACTTCATTTATAATAATCATATTACAGTAATCTAGTCTACTCTGACCTTATTTCTTTATTCTTTATAAGTAAATATTCTATGTAACAATCTTGACAAAAAAACTTTAATTTCTAAGTGTTTTAATTTATGTAAGTTGTTTTCATTAAAAAGCAGCCCGGAGTGAGAGTGGGGGATATGAGATGCAGGGGGGGAACGGAGGTGGAGGGAGGGCAAATTTGGTGATGGGAATTCCCCTGATTCTATGTAAATATGTACCTAAAATATTACTGTGAAAGATATGTAAGTCAATATGGTCAAAATAAAATTTTATAATTCAATAAAAAGCATTTAATATTAGTCCTCAAGTTGGTCCAAATTTCATTTTGACTCAGGATCATTTGACATGTCCAATGACTTTGTCCTACACTTAAAATTTACAGATAGTAAAGTATCTGCTGCTGATTATAAATGGTGGAGTTGCTAAAACAGTAGCACAGTGAGTAGGACATTTGCCTTGCAGACACTGACCGGGATTTGATCCCTGTCATTCATATGGTTCCCTGAACATTTTCAGTAGTGCAATTTCTGAGTGCAGAGCCAAAAGTAATCACTGAGCACTGCTGGAGGTGCGCTCCCAAAAACAAAATATATGAATGGGATTATCTTTATATATTAATATTAAGGTTATAAGTTTCCTTCATAGATTATTAAATATCAGAGTTTTCAAAAGATTTGCCAACTCTCCCCTTTCTTAGGAAAAAAATTACTCAACAATCTCCTTATTCTCATTCCTGGAAAGTTACCTTCTTTAAGTAAATAAGCAGAAAGCTACTGTAGCACCCAGACATTCCAGTAAACTCAGGATATAATATTTCCCACTAAGCAATATTAATTTAAATCCTACATAAACTCTGTTTATGTAGAGTTAAAAAGAAACATTTACATTTGAGTCAGTGTTATTTTCTTTTCCAGTTTTGCTTGCTTATTTGTTCATATGTGCAATCATCTTACAAATTTGGATTCAAATCATCTTTAAGGATAAAATGGTGCAGTACACACAGATAGCCTTTTTAGGACCTCTGTTAAAGAATGTTTTCTGATGCATTATGCAGTTTTCTAGACTAGATTCTAGACATAATTTTTGAGTATATTTTTTCTATCTCTCTTTTTATGCTGATTATACACAAACTTTTTATAGGTTCAAACTGGATAATTGGTTGGTTTTTTTTGGGGGGTTGGTTTTTGGGTCACACTCAACAGCTCAGGGGTTACTCCTGGCTGTATGCTCAGAAATTACTCCTGGCAGGCTCAGGGACCATACAGGATACTGGAATTCAAACCACCATCCTTCTGCATGCAAGGCAAATTGTCCTACCTCCATACTATTTCTCCGGCCCAAACTGGATCATTTTTAAAGGAAAATAGTTGATTTTTTGTCTTATCAGAGACTCAGCTCCAATGAATATTAACTGTTTACCTCAATACTTAATGAATATTTAATTATAGTTTTTCTGTTTTTAATTATTAAAAAGAATTAAAAGAGAGGAAAAAGAAAAAAGAAGAAAAATTACAGAAACAAAAATATTTGTGAAAGTTATTGTTTCTTGAAATGAAGTCATACTTGTTGTGAAGTGATCATTCCATTAATTATTTTGTTTATGAGCATTAGGAAGTTTCAGATACATAATCATATCTAAGTTGGTGTATTTCTCTGGAGATGACAGAATTAAAAAACAAAGTTATAGCTCAAATGTAATTCTAAGCACTCTTGTTAATACTCTGGCTTTTATGGGACATGTATTTGGATACCAGGGTATTTGGAAGTAAGAGAAGATATAGGAATGGTGCCTACACTACTCCAAAATGTCCTGGTGATTTCAGTCCAAATCCTGGTGGACCTCAAGTTTTGGTCAGATTTGTGTCTCTGGTGAAGCAGCGACATTGGTGAGACAGATATTGTAGGTGATAAATGAAGCAGATATGGCTTTTCCTGTTCTTTTAAATGTTCACAGGTGCCAAATCCCTTTGCAAATTAAATATGTATATATTGTAAGATTAAGCCCTTTATTAGTTTATCTTACTAACCACTAAATTGTTCCAAAGCCTTATTAAATATCTATCATCTTCTCATTGACCTACAGTGTTATCTGGATCACTGGTTTTCATATGAAGTTGACTCCCTTTCCTTACTTCAAATTCCAGAAATATCTAATGCTACTAACCTATTATTATCAAATATTTGGGATTATAGCTACTTTTATTGTAGACTATTGTTCCTTAGCATATAGTCTCTTTTTTTTTAATAAAATCCGCTTTGATACATGATTTATCTACTTTAATTTTACTTTACATTTTACAAGTCTCTAGTATTGTCTCAGCTTTTTTTCCTTGTTCTCATCCTGAGTTCTTAATACAATTGTCATTTGTCTGAAATAATTCCTCAGGAGCTCAATGAGAGTTCTTTTAAAGTCCACATATATAAAATAAAGTCTTATTTTCACCAATACATAAAAGCTATCTTCACTAGTTACATAAATCTTGGAATTGTCAGTTGTGTACACACTGATCCACTGTCATTTTAGCTTCCAATATTTTAAGAGAAATGTCAGTACTTCTCTGATTTTTCTTTTTTAATGTAACCAATGTTTTCTTCTGTCTACAAAAGGATCCAATCTGACCAGCTGCTTCAAAAATAAGATTTTGTTTTTACAAGGCAACAGTCATTCATCTACATCACATCTCTGACAGCTCACTAACTATAAGTTGAATAGTTCCAACAAGTACAAATGTCCACAAAATCGAATACATATAAGACACAGTTCAGAACTGTGTTCTGAAAAGTTTGAACCCTTCCATATCCTAGCTGATAAGATGGGTTTCTAAGAAGAGGATTTGGAGTCTAACTAAAGAACCCTACGGGTGACTTTGAGAACTTGACAGATTCTCATTAGTGACCCTAGATTAACTTCCAACAAACATGGGATCCCAAACTTGCAAAAGATGTTCTAGCAGTTGTAATATGCCAAACATCTGATATCCAACAGGCCAGTCAGCACCAACAATAATCCCATGCAGCCTTCTTTTGGGTGCCAATTTCATGCTCTCTTAAAGAGGTAGGAGCTGAAAGATACAGGAGAATAACCTTGAATGGTTTTTATAAATTCTGTGGCAGATCCAGCTGTCATGTTATAGAAGTTGCTGATTGCCCAAGAACAATTGGTTCCTTCAGGGCAGCACAATCTCCCTAGTGAAAGAAGTTTAATTTATAAGCAGTCTAATTTAATTTTCTCTGTTTGGACAGACTGTAATATAGGACTAGAAAGAAACCCTTGGAGGAGCTGTATTGTCCTAGCTGATTGTCCTAACTTTAAGTTGCCCTACCTCTGATTGCTCACACATACATGGCAGATTTACCATATTTTTCTGTTCTGGTGTTATTTTGAATCAGCACTTCAGTGATAACAACTTAAGCAAACAAGGTAGCTAGCTAGTCTAAATCTACTCATGCGGAATTAGGTTTGATACAAGGAAGCAAAACATTTTAAATGATAGAATTAAACACACACACACACACACAACTTCGCCTAGAGTTCCTAATTGGCGAAGGAAATATTTTCAGTGATATCCTGGGACTCAGAGGAACTAATTCATCTCACCAGAAGAAGTGATTATCAAAGACTAGTGTACTTAGCTTACTCCATACAGGAATGCTGCCATCAAAAGGAATTAGGCTTTTCAGAAGACTGTGTTTAACCTAAATTTGCCTTCTGTTTTATCTGTGAGAAGTTAACTTGCATAAACCACTGCGCAAGCAACATGAGTTTCAAGACTATCCTGTAGCTTTCTCTTTTTATGTGTGTCTAGAAATAGTCCAACAGTTTTAGTAGGAAAAAAAATAAAGCCTATCTGTTTTGGGAATCCAAAAAAGCTCCTCTTTTCTATCAGTGAGTGCTTTGAACAGAGCTCTGCATTGGGGTCATGACAGGCACTTCCAGATGCTCATTACTTTTTTTAAGTAAGCACTGACCTAGTGCCTGGCCTAAATGCCAGGCACTTTTCTAAGAACCTAATCATTTAAAATATTTAATCTTTACAACAACCTTCTATTACAGGTACTGTTGTCAAAATAACTTTATAAGAGAGTAAATTGAAATAGAGAGCCAAGCATTGTTCTTAAGGGAAAAAGTTAGGGGAAAGGTTCAGTCAAGATCTAGGTTTATGCTAAGGAAGTCTATGTCTATAGTTCAAATCCTTAACCATGGAACTAAGTACCAAGTCTTATGGCCTCTACCTCATCTCTCCCTCCTCATCCCTGAGTGACTGACCATATTGGGACCTCTCAGTGCAGAATTTTTACATATAAGTGATCCTATATTGATTCACTTTAGACTATTGTTCTGTTATGTTGAGCAGTATTTCAGATATAAGCTACCAATCTTACTCATCTTCTTGAGGAACACTCTATATTGCTCCCCAAGCAGCACTATGCTCAATAAATATGATATTATCATTAACTACTCTTGAGGGGTGTCATACCTGACAGTGTTCAGAGTCTACTCCTCTTTGGTGCTGGAAGTTCTCTTAGCAGTGCTCCGGCAATATTTTTAGTTCAGAGAACTAAAGTTTCCTGCATACAAAGCAAGTACTCTAAGCAACTAAGATCCTACTCCAGCCCTATCATGAATTCAGTCATTTGTATTACATTTGACTTATTTATATTTTCAGTTGAACTATATTTATTATTTATTGAATGCTATTTATTATTTACTTAAAGTGTAAGTGTTTTTAAAGATGTAACTTTCTTATGGCAGTTGACTGTTATCATGGCAGTTGACACACACAACCTCAAAAAAAGAAATATAGATGCAAATGTTTCAAGAGCTGTAGGTCCTTACTGATGTACACTTGTGAGTTAATCTATTGATAACTAAAATTCCATGTTTTTTAAATATTGATTGTACTTGTTATGTATAGAATGACAAGTATGCAAAGTCTGATGCTAGAAAACAGGTCACTTGTTCATCTTTCAACTTAAACTCAATGAAGCTTTGACAGTCTTTACTTAATGTAAGGTCTCATCTAGCCTATACAACAATCTATGATAATATTTATTATAATGATGACTTTGACAATGAGAAAATCAGTAATATGCATTGTGAAATGATTCTTTGCATATAGGCTCTGAGAATTGTGAAAATTTCAACTCAAATTTTTGAAGACTCTTAAGATTCTATTATAGTGAGCAATACTAAGTCTACAAATAGGAATAACAGACATGAAGAATATGGTAGGTGATATTAAAACATCATCAGAAATTCTAAGCAACAGAATAACAACAGTTGGGGGGAAAGATTGGGAAACTTACAGATAAAGTGGATGAAATCTCTAGAAAATTACAGAAGTTGGGGGCAAATATCTGAAAAAGAAATCAACAGCACATTAAGGAACTATCAGATAAGCTTAAGAAACATTATCAGAATTATTGGAGTCCCTGTAGAACATGAAGTCAAATTTGATAAAGAACTAATAATTGTGAACATGGCAAATGAAAAGTAAGTGATACCACAAGTCACCCAACACCCTCTGATGTAGAAATGCCCAACTCCACAAATGAACTGCAACAAACTGTCAACCCACCAAAAGTGTTCCATCTTTACAGCTATAGGACATGCAGCTGAGGACAGTATCAAATTTTAGTACTCTTGACCTCAGCAGAATCGAAGCATATCTGATGGGAAAGTTGCATAAAAGAGGATCAGTCTCAATGAGCCTAAATAATAGCACAGATGGTTCAACTATTGCCAACCAGCCTAGTAAATCCTCAGATAATAATGTTAGTAATACTATTGTGAGATATACAATGATCACAAATTAACTTTTACTGATTTAGGTTTTGATGATTGATTTGCCTCTGTGTTGTACCAAGCAATATGAGATAAATTTGTTTGGTGGTTTTCTCCCTGTCTGCCTCAGGTAGGGAAGCCCCACCCAACCACACCGACCACGCAAACGGCCCTAGCTCCTCCCTAACGGGTTTTTCCTGTCTGCCCCAGGTAGCGAAGCCCCGCCCAACCACGCTGACCACGCGAACGGCCCTAGCTCCTCCCCGCCAGGTTTTTCCTGTCTGCCTCAGATAGGGAAACCCTGCCCAACCACACCGAATGCATGAACCACGAGAACGCTATCGCATTCGCACGAATATAGCCTAACACAACATATAGGTCTAGCCAACTCAGACCTAACACCCAAATTTCTTAAATAATTAAGAACCCATAAAATTGAAAACAATATACCAAACAAACCATAAATACCTAAATCAAACAACGCAGGTGGCAAAAGCGCGCTCTAATCAAAAAGCCCTGCAAACCAGACAACACCAGGAATTGCAAAGAAATATGGGTAAACCAAGGAAGACCCTAACATCTGGAGATATGGAAGGAAACACAAACAAGTTTCCAAGTCCATCAAAAGGAACAGATCCAAGAGATGAAGATCTGAAAACAGCCATAAAAAAAGAAATGCAAATCATGGTAAATAAATGAAAGAAGCACTAGCCAGCGAGTACAAGAAAACCATGGATAAAAAAAATCAAACAACTAAGAGAAGAACTGCTACAGAATATGAGAAATTCCATACAAATGGAATTTAAGGAAACAAATAATGTAAAAAGCTATACAAGTAGAATTTCACAGCTGGAAAAGCATATAGAACAACTCGAAGAAAAACTGCAATTAAAAATCATCCAGGAAACCAACAAGGAAATAAAAGGCAAAGCACTGGAAGAGAAAGTACAGTACTTAATAAACAAAGACAAAAGAAATAATCTAAGAATTGTAGGTATATCAGAAGGGGACGAAACAGGGAAAGGGGAAGAACAAGTGGTCAGGGAAATAATAGCAGAAAATTTTCCAACCCTCTGGAAAGACACCTCGATGCAACACCGGGAAGTAAAAAGAGTCCCTAATAAAATAAACCCTAATAAGCCAACCCCAAGACATATAGTAATCCAAATGGCAAAAAAACAAAGAGAAAGATGAACTCTTAAAAGCCATAAGGGAGAAAAAAACCTCAAATACAAAGGAAAGGACATAAGAATCAAACCAGATCTCCCATTTGAAACAATTCAAGCAAGAAGACAGTGGAATGACATATTTAAATGACTGAATGAAAGAAATTTCCAACCTAGGGTCCAATACCCAGCAAAGCTCTCATTCATATGGGAAGGAAGACTAAAAACATTCTCAAATAAAAACAATCTAGAAATATTTGCGCAAACAAAACCAATCTTAAATGACCTACTCAGAGACGAATTACACAATCAAATCCCCAATTGTAACAGCAACAACAACCCTACACAACACAACTACACATCAGCCCTCTCTGTCAATAATCTCCCTAAATGTTAATGGTCTAAACTCTCCCATTAAAAGACATATACTACAGAACTGGATTAGAAAACATAAACCAGACTTCTGCTGCTTACAAACACATCTACTAATGCAGGACAGGCACAGACATAGAAAAAAAGAATGGAAATCAATTATTCAGGCAAATGGAAAACAAAAAAAAGCAGGGATGGCCATCCTAATATCAGACCAAATTGCATTCAACCTCAAGAAAATGATCAGAGACAAGGAAGGTCACTACATACTGATCAGGGGAACAATAGATCAAGAAGTACTAACCCTGGTCAATATTTATGCACCTAATGTAGACTCAGCAAAATACGTGAGGCAATTACTCACAAACCTAGAGAAACACATGAAGGGAAATGTGATAGTAGTAGGGGATCTCAATACTCCACTATCACCACTGAATAGATCCAGCAGGCAGAAAAATAGCAAAGTAATAAGAGCCGTAAATGAAAAATTAGAAGACCTAGGGCTAGTAGACTTATATAGGGTCCTCCACCCCCAAAAAGCAGAATACACATTCTTCTCAAGCCCACATGGAACCTTCTCCAGAATAGACCATGCCTTAGGATATAAATCTAACTTATATAAAACCACAAGTGTAAGGATCATCAGAAGCACCCTATCAGATCCCTATGCAACAGAGGTCAAAATTGATTGAAAGAAACAATGGAGAAAACCAAACACCTGGAGATTAAACAACATGCTACTCAACAACAGTTGGATCAAAGAGCAACTCAAGGAAGAAATAAAAAGATTCCTTGAGACAAATGATAATGAAGAGACAACTTGTCAAAACTTGTGGGACACAGCAAAAGCAGTAATTAGGGGAAACTCATAGCAATACAGGCTTACGTCAGAAAAGAGGAAAATAACAAAACCAACAATTTAAAGGATCACCTTAAAGAACTGGAACAACTGCAGCAAAGAAATACAACCACAACGAGAAGTCAAGAAACAATAAAAACCAGAGCAGAAATAAACAACATAAAAACCAAGAAAGCAATACAAAAAATCAATGAATCCAGGAGTTGGTTTTTTGAAAAAATTAAACAAGATAGACAAACCACTGGCAAGACTCGCCAAAAAAAAAAAAAAAAGAGGGAAATCACCCAAATTAATAGGATCACAAATGAAAGGGGAGGGGCCCGGAGAGATAGCACAGCGGCGTTTGCCTTGCAAGCAACCAATCCAGGACCAAAGGTGGTTGGTTCGAATCCCGGTGTCCCATATAGTCCCTCATGCCTGCCAGAAGCTATTTCTGAGCACTGCTGGGTGTGGCCCAAAAACAACAATAACAAATAAAATAAAAAACAAATGAAAGGGGAGAGATTACAACAGAACCCCAAGAAATACAATGTATCATAAGGTCATATTATGAACAATTATACTCAGTTAGACTAGAGAACCCAGCAGAAATCAACAGATTCTTGGAAAAATACCAGCTACCAAGACTGGAATCTGAAGATCCAGAAAATCTAAGCAGGCCAATCACTTTAGAGAAAATCGAAGAAGTAATTAAGAAACTCTCTAAGAACAAAAGTCCAGGTCCAGATGGTTTTACAGGTGAATTCTATCAAACATTCCGAGAAGACTTACTACCACTTTTTCATAGGCTCTTCCAAACCATAGAAAAGACAGGAACCCTCCCCAACTCCTTTTATGAGGCTAATATCACACTCATTCCCAAAGACGGCAAGGACAGGACCAAGAAAGAAAACTACAGACCAATCTCCCTAATAAACATAGATGCAAAAATTCTCAACAAAATTTTAGCAAACCGAATCCAGCACTACATCAGAAAGATTATACACCATGACCAAGTGGGTTTCATCCCAGGGATGCAAGGTTGGTTCAACACAGTAAATCAATCAGCATTATACACCACATCAACAACAAGAAAAACAAAAACCACATGATCATATCAATTGATGCAGAGAAGGTGTTTGACAAAATTCAGCACCCATTCATGTTGAAAATACTCAGCAATATAGCCTTAGAAGGAACCTTTCTCAAGATAGTTACAGCTATCTATAAAAAGCCCACAGCCAACATTATCCTCAATGGCGAAAAACTGAAAACATTTCCACTAAGATCAGGAACTAGGCAAGGTTGTCCATTCTCTCCACTCTTATTCAATATAATTCAATATAATCTTAGAATAGCAATAGCAATCCGACAAGAGAAGGGAATCAAAGGTATCCAAATTAGGAAAGAGGAACTCAAATTATCCCTCTTTGCAGATGATATACATATGATATACATAGAAAATCCTAAAGAGTCCACAGTAAAGCTCCTAGAAATAATTAACGAATACAGCAAAGTGGCTGGCTACAAAGTGAATACACAAAAGACAGTAGCATTTCTCTACACAAATAATGAAGTAGAAGAGAGATTAAGAATTCAATTCCGGATGTGAGGGCAATCTGGCTGCGACATCTGTCACCCATTGATCGCCAGGGTTGATTCAGCTGATCTGACTGGCTAGGCGGGTGTCCCCTTCCTCCCTCACCACTCCATGTGCATCCCTCCCGAAGCTGTGTGCTCTGTCGAAGAGGATGGCCCTCCCCAAATAGAGACGGACCATTCTTTGGTTGAGGGTATACGAGTAGCTGCGCTCCCCTGCTAGAACCTCCAAACAAGCTCTCAAGAATTCAATTTAATTTAAAATAGTAACAAAAAACATTAAATATCTAAGGATCAACTTTACAAGGGAAGTGAAGGACTTATACCAGGGAAACTTCAAAACACTTCAGAAAGAAATTGAAGAGGATCTAAGGAAATGGAAGAACACCCCATGCTCATGGGTAGGTAGAATCAATATAGTCAAAATGACCATCCTACCCAAACTCCTATATAGATTTAATGCAATCCCCATCCAAATTCAGACATCATTCTTTAAAGACTTAGAACAATCAATCATAAAATTCATCTGGAACCACAAAAGACGCAGGATAGCCAAACATACACGAAAAAAACAAGAAGCTGGGTGGCATCTCGCTACCTAACCTGAAGCTATACTATAAAGCCAAAGTGATCAAAACGGCATGGTACTGGTACAAAGACAGAGCCTCAAACCAGTGGGTTAGAACAGAATTTCCAGACATAAGCCCCCAGACATATAAACTAATATTTGACAAAAGAGCCAAGAACTTGAAATGGGACAAAGAAAGTCTTTTCAACAAATGGTGTTGGTACAACTGGAAAACCACCTGTAAGAAATTGAAAATTGACCCATACCTCACCCTATATACAAAAGTCAACTCAAAATGGATCAAAGACCTCGAAATCAGACCCGAAACCATAAAGTTTATTGAGAAAAAAATAGGCGGAACACTCAAAGACCTATATATCAAAAAAATCTTTGATGATAGATTGCCAATGGCAAGAATGTTAGCATCAAACATAAACAAATGGGACTACACCAAACTAAAAGGCTTCTGCATGGCAAAAGAAACCATACTCAACAAAAGAAGACAGGCAACTGAATGGGAAAAAATTTTTGCACTCAACATGTCTGATAAAGGGCTGATATCCAGAATATACAAAGCACTCAGAAAGATGAGCTCCACAAAACCAAATAAAGCCATAGAAAAATGGGGAGATGAACTGAAAAGACACTTCACTGAAGAAGATCGAAAGATGGCCAACAAACACATGAAAACATGTTCATCTTCACTCATCATTAGGGAAATCCAAATCAAGACAACAATGAGGTACCACTTTACACAGTGAGGATGGCTTACATCAAAAATAATGGAAATAATCTCTGTTGGCGGGGTTGTGGTATGAAAGGCACTCTCATCCACTGCTGGTGGGAATGCCCCCTAGTCCAACACCTATGGAGAACAGTCTGGAGAGTGCTCAAGGAACTCAGAATTGAGCTGCCATTTGACCCAGCAATTGCTCTCCTGGGTATCTAACCCCAAGCCAGAAGGACATTCATCCCCAAATATGTGTGCACCCCACTATTTATCGCAGCACTCAGTATAATAGCCAAGTCTTGGAACCAACCTCGATGCCCAACAACAGATGAGTGGATCATTAAGATGTGGTATCTATACACAATGGAATACTACATGGCAGTAAGAAATGACTCAATCACAGACTTTGCAGCAACATGGATGGACCTTGAACATATTATCTTAAACGAAGTAAGTCAGAAGATGAAAGATAAACACAGAATGATAGCACTATTCTGAATCACCCAGAAACTACACCATATATACAACTAAAATTCAAAGATCAAATAACAGGACTTAACAGGGTAGAAACTCCGAACACTGAAATACCACACATATACCAGGCAGAAGTGCCCAGAATACATGAAAGAGGAACATCATAAACTCTTGACCACACATTAAACCATAACGAAACCAACATCTGCAGAAACAGTAGCGGAGAGTGAAAAGGTGTGTAATCAGCCTGATACTGCAAAGGCTCATAATAATCTCTTAGGGATCTTATACAAGGTTACAGGTAAAGAATACTATGGGAAATCACTGAATACAACTGAAGTATTTCAAAATAATAGGTGTTAATACCTTAAGCTTAATATATTCAAAATAACCTCTCAGCTTTTCTGTCCACAGGTGTTCTTGGATACAAAGGATGGACAACCTAAGATGGCATCTCAGAACTAAGCCACACGAGATACCATACCCAGGTTGCGTTACAAAATTGTCCGGAAAAAACTTTTTAGCACACCCTTTATCTCTAGGGCATACCTTCTTTTAGGACCTGAAGCATGTGACCAGCCAGACCACCGAAGCAGCAACGGTGACCTGCAGACTTATACTAAGGGGCCCACTCATCATACACATTCAAGCAAAATGACATGCCCCCGCTCTTTTCACCTCTCTTCTCACTACTCCCTCTTCTTTTTTTAATTCCCTATTTAATCTTATTTTCCCCTTTCTTCCTTTCTGCCCCCTCTAAATACTCTCCCCTATACCCCTTCCAGGAATCCGACTACCCCTTCACCCCTCAATCCCATCCAGATTTTCCAATTTATTAAAACTCTTCACCCTCAGTTCTTAATCTATTAGGCATCAAGACTGACCTCCTACCCCAACGAACCAGTACCCAGCACCCAAGCGAAGGGACATCCACTCAAACCCACACCTCATCCCCAGCAGGAAAATACAACCAACACCTGTACTGACTCATGCTGTGTGACTCTCCCTACCAATTTATCCTAACGTGGACTGTTGCTGGATACCAGACTTAGCCCTAAAAAGACTCCCATTGCAAGAACTTTACACAAGAACCCCCCCTCAAATTTTTTACCAATCTCAGGAAGGGCTGGGTATGTAATGAAAAGGTGCCTGGGAACCCACACCCCACAAGAAAATCTCAAAAGGCAATGGGGAAACATATACTTCCATCATAAGTATAAGACCTGTATAACACTAGCTCTTTATTTTTTATTTCATTTTACTTACAATCATTTTTCACTATACATATGTGAGCAAATATATATTTTTTATTTCTATTTTTATGTTTTTTGTGTGTGTGACTTGTTTCTCTGTTCTTTTCACCCCCAAATGCACCGGCAATATAATGAAGCACCATTTCTTCCTGCAAAGGCACACTAAAAAAGGGGAAATCCCACATATATAAACAAGCTCTTATCTACTAGAGATAAGAACTCATACTTATTTACAATACAGAGGAATCTCCCACCTTGAAAATATGTCATGTGGATCCATCTTAGACGCCAGAAGATTATACACCAACCATCCAGACTTCAATCCTGAGCCCCAGACATAGAATCGACACAGTTCTTCACAACAGCTACAGGAACCAAAGCTCACCTGGGACATCCTGAATACTACTCAATCTCCAACATGTGCCAGTTCTAATATGAGATCCTGACAACGAGGAAATTGGGAACAAATGAACATAAGAACAGGTTATCCTACCTTACCAACTAATGATAAAACAAAATTGGAAGATTTACTACACTATGGGCTGTGCAAAAGCCTAGAACGTGATCTACAGATGACTGGCTGTTAGAACCATGACCAGGAAGTATGTATTCTGGGACCAACAAGAAAGCCCTAGTCTAGGGTCTGGTCTACATCCTGCATAACAAACATTACCTCCAATGTCAGAGTCCTGACTGAGGCAATTGCAACTGAACTCCATCCGAGCTTCAGTGCAAGGGCCAAGACCACTAACCACAGAAGACATATTAAAATGACATTGAGGAAACAGAACTTCTAAAATCACAAAGAAAGTCATCATCATAAGTTCCACTCCTTGACCTGTGCACAGACTGAGACCCCTAGATTTAGAGGTCTGTCTTTATCTTCTAGATCGGAGCAGAAGTCTTCCATACGGCACAAAAACACCAAGGGGAGAATAAATGAACATGAAAGGAGTCTATAGATAATCCCATGACAATATATTCCAAGGGTAGGGAAACCCTGTATCTCTTAGGCCAAGGGGATTTCTGTTTCGGATGACCCCAACATTTACTGTGCCTATGTGTGTGTGGGGGGGAAGAGACAAAAAAAAAACCACTAAATAATCCTTTGGGTTTTTTTTTTTTAATTTTTTATTTTTTTATTTTTTTTTTTATTTTTTATTTTTTTTTTAATTTTTTATTATTTTTTTATCTAGTTTTGATCGAATTCTTTGTTTGGGGTAAATATTGAAGTAGTTGTCCATTTTTTAATTATATATTTACTTTTTCTTTCTTCTTTTCTCTTCTTCCTCCTTGCACCTTGTCATATTTCCTATCTCAAGCCCATGGAAACTATGTGGTGCATATTTTTATAGCTGCAGTGCTCACTGAATATCTTATTTGATTCCTCTTTTTGAACTGCTGTGGCGTTTCACCTTCTTCTTTTCCCCATCGTCCCTCAAACCAAGGATGAGAGCCTCTAGAATGACTGTGCTAATCGTTGGCGTAGTCTATTTTTACCCCATTATATTTCCTTTCTCTTCCTCAAACAAATCCACATAACTTGATTTTTTTTTGGGGGGGGGGGGCACACCCAGCATTGCTCAGGGGTGACTCCTGGCTGTCTGCTCAGAAATAGCTCCTGGCAGGCACGGGCACCATATGGGACACTGGGATTCAAACCAACCACCTTTGGTCCTGGATCGGGTGCTTGCAAGGCAAACGCAGCTGTGCTATCTCTCCGGGCCCATAACTTGATCTTTCTAGTCCCGCCTCCCAACGAGAGGGGGCAATAATGGAGGCACCAAGACCAAACAGTTATAAGCCCACTAAGTAATTAACTAGTCACAGAGGGGACCACGCATTCTAGCAGCCCCTGGGGGGAAGAGTGGAGGATATAGGAGGCAGGATGGGAGCGGTTGTGGGAGGATAATTCGGTGGTGGGAATTCCCCTGATTCAATGTAAATATGTACCTGGAATATTACTGTGAACGATATGTAAGCCACTACAATTAAAATAAAAATTATGTTAAAAATTTGTTTGATGGTTGAGAAACTGGGGACAATTATGAAGTAAAGGTCACATTGGTAGTGGGACTGGTGTTGGAACATTTAATCTGAAACTCTGAAACAAGTGAATTTTGAAGAACATAGTAAATCACAATATTAATTTAAGAGAAAATTAAGAAAAGAATTTCCCAGAATTTAGGAATCAGAAAACAAATACAAGAGGCCAGAAGGGCCCCAGAAAACATAGACTAAACTAGGAAAACACATTGTGTTTGGACTAACAAAACTACAAAAACAGAGAAATTATTGAAAACAGATATATCAAAAAAGAAACATATACAAAGAAACATCCATAACATTCACAAAAGATCTATCAATACAACTTTATGAGCCAGAAAAGAATACAGGGATATAGTACAGCAACAACTCTAGGAAATGAGTACCTTGCCAAAATTACTCTATCCAGCTAGATTATTACTCATATTTGAAGGAATGATACAAAGATTTGTGGATAGTCAACAGCTTAAAAAAATTATAGCCTTGAAGCTAGTTTTACAAGAAGCATTAAAAGAATCTCATTAAAGGAAACGATAAATCTCCCAGCACATGGCAGTCACTCAAGGTGCTTGTGATTGTCCTTTTCTAGATTAAGAAAAAAGTATGTTTACCAGATATTTTTATCCTTTTGTTTGTTTGTTTGTTTGATTTTGGTTCACACCTGTGACACTCAGGGGTTACTTCTGGCTTTGAGCTCAGAAATCGCTCCTGGCTCGAGGGACCATATGGAATTCTGGGGATTGAACCCAGGTCCATCCTGGGTCAGCAGCATACAAGGCAAATTCCCTACCGCTGTGCTACTGCTCTAGCTTATATTTTATACATTTTAATCATAAATTAATATCTCATATTGAATGCTTTATGTCTTATTACACTTTTTCATACTCATAGAGATTGTTATAACATTAATTAATTTATTAGTATAGGCACTTAGGCAGTATCTACAGTATAATATTTTCTAATGTAAAGTCAATATTCCCTTTCTTAGGATACATCACACTTTGTTCTTTTATAGGCCTATTCAGATATTTTCCTCTTTAAATTACTTAATTATCTTCATTCTTACTAAATTTCACTTTTGTAGGATCTGCCTATTTCTTGTAAATTCTAAAACATTATGGCACAGCATAATTGATAATATTGATGCTTAATTTATATACCTTAAAATAAATTTTATTTTTGGAATAAAAGTTTTTAGTTATAACTTTCTGGAAGGACAGATTAGCTCTTTTTCATCCGTATATGTGTAGGTGTCACCTTGTCATCAAAAATAAATCTATCTCTCCCATACATGAGATTAAAAAACAAATAAACACAAGAGCATTACAAATAGTCAAAATCAACAGAACTGAATATTTTTGTATGGAACCAAGCTTACAAAGAAGTAGGGGCGTTTTTGGGACACTTGGGGAATAGTCTTTTTTGATAATGAGTCTGGTTTTACAATGATGCCTGCATAAAAATTGTCACTGAGAGTATGGTAAACCCATTTTATTTATTTTACTCAATATTACTTATTTTATTCAATTTTGTTTTATGCAATAAAATTGTCTAAATTAAATTTTAAATTAAGTTTAAGTTAAATTTAGTTTAAATTACTTTAAAAAAATACAATTTTATGCAAAAGTTAAAAAATGGGAGAAAATAAAGTAATTTAAGGTCAAAGATCAAATAGTAGACCTGGAATTTAAACCTAGTCAGAATGACTGGGTTAGCATAGTACTATTTGATCTAAAAACTATGAATTACATGAAATTATTTGATTTAAATTAATTAATGTTTAATAGTATAGAACATTTAATTTCTTTCTATATTACATATACTCAGTGAGCATATCAGGCTTATGTTTGACCAGATTGGACAAAGTAGATATAAACCATTTCCATCTTATGTCAACAAGAAAAGATTAGTAAAATCTGAATCTAAGTTGCTGTTTGTCCCAAATAAGTCTGAATACAGGCTCCTATTAATTTGGGGGGGAAATTCTGTGGTACAGAAAATGCATTTATATTATTCTCTGAACCTCCCTCTTATTTTGAGTTCTCTCTGTGTAAACTAATGAAATTAACCATGTGATGTCTGCAATATATGATTGTAAAGACCGTTTTTTCCTATAAAGCAACCAGAGAAAGGAGCCAGAGACAGCTCAATTTCAGAGTTCCAGTGTCTCAAAATAAAATCTCAAAAGAGGTCATCTGAGTTATCACTAACTTTTGACCTGAAAGTGTTGTAAACTTAGAACCCTTATGTTTACCCATTTTCTAACCATACACATTACTATGCTATTGTTCGTTTGTTTTGTTTTGTGGCCATATTCAGTGGTTACTCCTGGCTCTGCACTCAGAAATCACTCCTGTCAGGTTCAGGGGACCATATGGAATGTAGGTGATGGAACCCGATTGGTTGCTCAAACCCTAGCCATTGTGCTATCGCTCCAGCCCAGATTATTCTTTTTCATGTAAAAGACTACAAATAATGTGTATGTAATGCTGTGAACTCTTGGTAGCACACATTTATTTATTTGTTGTTTCGTTTTAATCACTTTTCTGTACTTGTCAAGTTTTCTTGACAAGTATAATAATACAACTGTATTATTAGATAAATAATAAACTTCAATAAACACTATAACCTGCATTTTACAGATGAGATTCATTGGCCCCAAAGAGATCAAATAACCTAAATCATTAAGCAAATTAGGAATGTGAGAAAGGGCTCCACCCCCTATTATAGCTAGTAACCCAAATGTTGCAAACTTCTAGAAGCTGTAACTTTTCTTTGCTACTGCCACATAGAAATAGTCCAATTTCACTCTACTTTAGAGATCCTAGACAAAATGGTAATATCTTTGGGACAAGAAGATGATGGAGCTTTATTGATAAGCACCTTTCAATAGACTGATGGATAGCATTGCACAATAAAGGCTTATGAAGTCAAAAGACAGAACCAGTCCTCATTTTGCTTTCATGTGTAGCAAGTTGTATACAAAGGAAAGAAAAAAATTGCACCAGAAATTTTGTTTCCTTTTTAATTAATTAGTTTTTATAAACTGTTTACAAATGTGTCAAAGTATGAATTATAATTTTAAAATAAAAATAAATATAAACACAAATTTAATAAAAATAAGTTCATTTTAAAATAAAAATTAAGGATATATTTTTCTCCCAGAAAAAGACTTCTTAGTTATGTTTTGAATAAACATCACAAAAATTTTAGTAATATGCGACTCTTGTGGCAGATTGCAGTTTGTCTTTCACTTCCTATAACCATATCTCTTTTAACATGTCATTTTCCCAGGTGACAACTGCCCTACAGTGGCCAGTTTCCCACAGCAATATGTCAGACACGATAAGATTTCTTTGGTTATACATCCGAACTTGGACTTTTAAACACTGGGCTTTCTAGCCTGTTACATGCTTAAAAACCTTTGTTTTGCTGTCACTAGAGGGAAAGAAGTGTACAAATCAATTGGACCAGGATTTTTTTCCCCTTTGAATCAACTAGTGAAACCTTTCTCCTTTCTGTTCCTTTTACTTACACAACTCATAGTCTGTTTTAATTTCTCCTAATGGTACCAGACAACTGTATTGCCTCGCCCTTCAAGTTGCAGTAGACACACACCATGCTTTGGGCTGAAATCAATCATAGCTCTACAAATGAGAACAAACTCAGGAACTCACGCTAAAATAGCAAGGCAAATTCCCCCTACTTTTTCTAATGCTGCTTGGCACACAGAGCACATAATGGCCTTTAAATTAAGAAATTAGTTACATTTCCATTCTTATTAGCACAATTGGCATCCTTGCTTTGTCTCCTTCTAATTATTCATAAAATATCGTCTTACATGAGATGGTCCATGTTCTACTCAGATTTTTTTTTTTTTTTTTTTTTTTTTTTGGTTTTTGGGCCACACCCGGTGACGCTCAGGGGTTACTCCTGGCTATGCGCTCAGAAGTCGCTCCTGGCTTGGGGGACCATATGGGACGCCGGGGGATCGAACCGCGGTCCGTCTCCTAGGCTAGCGCAGGTAAGGCTTACCTTACCTCCAGCGCCACCGCCCGGCCCCTAGATTTAGCTTCTTAAAAATATTATTATTATTAAGTGGCATATGCCCCGTTATTTGTGTAAGAAAAGAAAAAAGGAAAAGAAAAGATCTTTGCTAAGGGATGGAAACTGATAATTATGCTCTGCTAAGCACATCACGGATGCCCAGCTGGCACAATTAAAGAAATAGCTGATCAGTTCCAGTTATTGATTCTGCTAACATGTTTGTTCACGGTTGCTTCTTGTCTAATTAGTTTTTTTTTTTCTGCTTTCTTAGTCTAAAAGCATACCTTGCCAGACTGGATGATTTTCAGACATTAGT
Source organism: Suncus etruscus (assembly GCF_024139225.1). Classification (NCBI taxonomy): domain Eukaryota; kingdom Metazoa; phylum Chordata; class Mammalia; order Eulipotyphla; family Soricidae; genus Suncus; species Suncus etruscus. Next base: position 29,376,048 of record NC_064849.1, read on the forward strand.
AAGCAAGACTTACTTCCATTGCTCGCTTTGTAGATTTTTTTTTTAATGCAAGAGTTTGCCTATTCATTTATGAAGTAATGGCCTGAAAAGCTAGACTTTTTTTCCTCTAAATTCCTTATTGAATTTAAAATCTGAATTTTACATTCTTCTCTTTTTAATGAGTATCTCCCATTGCCACCGCGTCGGTACAGATATATTTGAAAGCTGTTGTCATTGAGCATGACATATGACTCTGGCTGTCTGCGCAAACTGGGACAAACTGAAAATGCCGAAAATGCCTTATCTGGTGAGGCTTGAGAGAATCATTCATTCGCTTTCCTGTCAAAATGGAGAACGGTAACCCAGGCTCTTGTCCAAATCCGAAATGTGACTCATAACGTTAGGAGGAAAAAATGTTTTCTCCATTAACAATGGGTGGAACCAAAATACAGCATCAATTTCCAGTAACAAAAGCTTAGAAAACCCACTGAATGCTGCTTTGTTGGGGGGAACTAATACTTAGGCTATGAAACTGTTGTTGCCTTTGTCAAAGTTTGTCGAAAAAAGCTCTCCAATACAGCAACAGATGCTGGTGTGAAATGGAAGCAGTGTCTCTGGCCCAGCAGAGCAGTTTCCCAATAAATCGCACCCTGTTCTATGGCTACACTCACTAGCAATACAGCTGTCGAGAAGCTTGGGGACTCAGGGATGCTGTCAACGTTTTAATTACTCATGTGCAGGCAAAGAATAAATATTGCTCTTTTAAATACTGCTAGTTTTTGTTCAAAGCAAGGAAAGAAAAAAGAAAAAAAAAAAACAAGAAAAAACAACGGCATTGAAAACCTAGTAAAGAACCTTTGGTTATTTTGATAGGATTTCCTACTTGCTCCATAAAAGGGAATGGGGAAGATCCATTTTGATCTAGTTATTTATTCTAAATTGCTGATTTAGTTGGTCCTGTTTCTATAAACCTTTTCAACCATGGAGGATGAGCCAATTTTCCTTCTTCAACAAAAGAGCATCTTGTGGCTTATAATATCCCATTAACTTTACAGTTTTACTTTAACATCATATCAAGGCACTGGGACACTTTGATTTAAACTATAGAAAATTAATTTTCACTTTTTATTACATTTGCAATGGAAAACTACTGAGAGTGTAGCTGCTGTGGCATAAAAAATGACACAAAATATGAATTTTATTTCCTATAGGGAAAAGAAAGGGAACAATGAGAAACCTTATTAGTGTCAGTATACATCCTAAAAGTCTACAGAAGACCAAAATTGGAAGATAGAGAGAAAAAAGAAAAGCATGAAAAGCTTTAACCTTTTAAATTTTGCCTTCAAAATCTCTGGATTTTTATATAAAACACAATATAGAATAGAAAGAAAAATGAACTCCAGAAATTCAGTAGTAAAGAGTTGCAAGTAAAAGACCCACAAACTGGCTAGTATGTAATTACCATATAAATGGCAATTTTATGATTCATGAATTGGCCAATGATAACTTGCATGCCACCAACTGTTTCATCTAATAAAGTTATATTGAAACATAGGCACCTTCTTCTGTACTGCTGACTGCTTTTGTAATGTGGCAGCAGGTCTGAGTACATACTTGTAACAGTGAGAGTTGGTTTGTAAAGCCAAAAGCATTTCTCAGCTCCTAACAGAAAATGCTTGTAACTATGATAAGCAAATAGTTAAGTTGTTTTCTTATTTTAAAATATTAGAAAATATAAATAAGCCTTTGTTATTTGTTATTTTTGTTTGCATAAAATTGTCAACTGTGACTGACAATTATACTTATTTAAGACACCAGATCACATCCAAAAAGAAATCACAATGAGAATCAAACTGAAAAGAAAATTGAGACTTTGGAGCATTCTTGAGAAGTTAAATATCACAGTATCATTCATTTTCTCGTATATTTAGAAATCACGATAACAAGCAAAAGCTGTGTCTCCACACTTTGTATGAGTTTATTGGTATGTTTATACATCCAAACTCTTAACTAAATTTATTTTTCTGTCCACTCCTTCAGTGGTGTCTATTTCACTATCTGGTTTACTTCTTTACATAAACCCAGCTCTGATCTGCAAACACATACAATTCTATCTGTGGAATTAACATGATTTTGCTGTCCCAATCCTGATTATATAACTCTAGTTTCCTCTCTTTTCTACACTAATATCTACTCCAAGTACTGGCCATTTCAAACTCTCTTCTTCCCCTCCCAGATCTATTGGGAGACAATCCAATTCAAAGTTTGTATGTGTGGGCATGAACCTGGTAAGACTAAGGTCCTATTGCCTCCTTCCAATTGCACTGTTTAGAGATTTCTAACAGTAGAAAACCTACCTTAGTGATGCCATTTTCTCAAAGATGGTCTGTAAGTGGATGAAATTGGAGGGGATCATGCTGAGAGAAGTCAGCCAATAGGAAAGTGACAGATGCAAGATACTCTTTCTCATATTATATATGAGATCATATCATATAATGTCTCTTATCTCTTATATAATATGTGGGATATGAAGTAACAAAAGAAATAATAAATAGCCAAAGTCACAGAATCTTAAAACTGGTCTACAAAAAAAGAGCTTACCATGGCAGGAAGTTATATGAAGAGGAAAAGGGGCTGAAGAAGAAACCCTCTGACAAAGGAATCAGACATTGGAGTGTGCTGTGTTAAAACATTATATGCATAATACACTATTATTTATGTAACTGTAAGCTATGATGACTAAAATAATTTTTGAAGATATTCTATATTGGGGCTGGAGAGATAGTACAGTGAGTAAAGCATTTGCCTTGCACGTGACTGACCTGGGTTTGAATCCCAGCACCCTATAAGGCTCCCCAATCTAGCCCGAAATGTTATTTGAGTGCAGAGCCAGGAGTATGCACTACCAACTATGCCTCTCCCTCAAATGGTAAAGATTGTAGTTCATAGAAGTTGGGGATGCTATTCACAAATGATACTACTGTATCATTTTCCTATGACTTCTCAAAGCATTTCACCAACCTCTGTCCACATTTAAGACATTTTTTTTCAACTGATATTCTTTTTCCACCATGCCTGCTTCCAGCTTATTATGTGTTTTCAGCTATTATGATAGCAGGGATCAGATTCTTCATTAATCCTTGGGTCCCTTGAGGACAAAGATTGTCTGGACATGCAGCACTTAGGTACAATACTGACTCTGAAGCTCAAAACAACTAGATATTGAAATGACTGAGCAGGTTTTATTGCTCCACAGCTGCCCTCTTAATTCAGAGTAAAATAAAAGTCCTCATAGGGCCAATGTCCCAAATCTCAACATGGATCTCCCTTTCCCTTCTGGTAGTCACCTTTTTCTCTCCATTCTACGTTCTTTTTATAGGGCATATCTATTAACTCACAGTAATTCTTGCTGCCACCTCAGAAACTTTACACTTGTGGGCTCTTCTATCCAATTCTACTTAGAGCCTATTGCCTCATTTCTTTCAAATCTTTGCTTTCTCTGGAGGAATATTCCTATCCTTAGCCAACATCCTTAAGCCTGATATAATTTCCCATACACTTGTTACTTCAATGATAATGCACAATATACCTATAAGTTAGTTTCACATTGTGTTTATCTCTATTAAAATAGAAACCATCAGAATAAGGCTGTTTATTTTATCATTTTCTCCCAAGGTGCAGAACAGTGCCTGACACTTTATTTCCTAAATGAATTACTTATAAAGCATGTTACTCAGAAATTGATTTACTCTCTTTCCTTCTCCTGTATCTATACAATTATCAATGTGTAAGAACCTGCTCTTATCCTTTTCTATACCATCATATCTTATTTTAGATATGATGATATCTTATTCGCCTATTCCAAACTATCCCATTCCATCCTATAGGTTTCATTTAACCTTTTCTATAAAATATTCTTTAATGAAAGAGCATTGTTGGGGCTGGAGCGGTGGCACTAGAGATAAGGCACCTGCCTTGCAAGCGTTAGCCTAGGACAGACTGCAGTTTGATCCCCTGGCATCCCATATGGTCCCCCCAAGCCAGGAGCAATTTCTGAGCACATAGCCAGGATTAATCCCTGAGCATCAATGGGTGTGGCCCAAAAACAAAAACAAAATAAGAAAGAAAATTGTTTGTCCCATCTCCTATTTCATATAATTTAAGACCCACATTATGGGGGCCCAAAAGATAACTCAAAGGACGAATACACAGTCTTTGCATGTGGTGGCCCCACTTTTAATTGGTCTCAGGAATAGCTGAAGAACATAATTTAGGAGTAGATACTGAGCATTATCTTGTATACATTCCTCCCATCCACAAAAAGAACAGAAGAAACACCCCTTTTTATAATGAATTCCTTTACCTCTAAGACATATGGCTGCCCAACTACTTGGAACATCACAAGAACAATTTCCCAAGTAGTCCTCTTGGACTATCCCAGGAAGACCCAGATGGCACAGAGCTTTCAGGAAACAGATCTAATAAAACAGAATTTGGACAGGCCACAGAATTTTGTACCTACTGAGGAGAAAACTTCTACAGAGTGATCATCATTAGGCAACCATGTGACAGACCTGCTCCTGACATATGGGCTGGGAATTGGGATGGCTGTTACCTCACTTATTTCTTAAAGTGCTGAAGGGCAAAAGAGCAGTTCTTCTGACCAGGTTAAACTTGATATAGCAGCTGGCCTGGTGCTTCTCTCACAGTAAGTGTTCAGAGCTGAGATTCTTTTAGACAATAGAAATGCAGAAACAAGAAAGATGATGGCTTGGTTATTTGTTCAGAATTATGTCTTCACCATATGTAGGTGATGACTCCTGGGGAAATGAGGTCCTATGCACAGAAGAAGCTGTGATGACTACCTATACAATAATCATATTGAGAGGGGCAAATACAAAGAGATGAGCAAAAAGAAGTTCAGCTAATTTTTATAAATCTGAATATCTCTGTTCTCTCTGTTTTGTAAGTTAAGTGTACTAATCATGAATAAAGATTGTTTGATAATTAAAAAATTTCATGCCTTGTTCAACTAAGTTTTTATTATTCCATTTGCCCTGTGCTATAACAAAAAAAATATCTAAATTTGTCTGTGCCGCAAGGGGGCAGGTTAGGGTAGTAGGTAGAAAAATGGGAACACTGAGAGAAGGGAGGACACACTGGTGATAGAATTGGTGTGTGAACATTTAATAGTTGAAACAACTGTATTATGAACAACCTAGTAGGACACAGCGTCAATTAAAATTTTTGTAAAAATGGGCTGGAGAGATAGCACAGCGGTAAGGCATTTGCCTTGCATGCAGAAGGATGGTGGTTTGAATCCTGGCATCCCATTTGGTCCCCCAAGCCTGCTGGGGGTGATTTCTGAGCATAGAGCCAGGAGTAACCCCTGAACGCTTCTGGGTGTGACCCAAAAACAAAAAAAAATTGTAAAAAAGTAAAACTTCATATCCACAACTAAAAAAAGTACATCAAAGTCAAGTATAATTGTTCTAGAATCAAATACTGCATATAAAATTTTCAGAAGAAACTTTGTTTCATAATTTTTAAATAAATAAAAAAATAAATTTATCTGAGGGAAGATATTTCAGTTATAGAATTTTTTTAGTTACCCTACTTTTAATGAGATATTCTGTCTTCTAGCTATTGCAGACTTGAGACATTTCTTTCTTTACATCACTTTATATTCCCTCCACTGTTTTAAATTTTCTTCCTATAAAATTATTGGTACTATTAGGAAAGTGAGGCAGAATATAGAAGAGAAAGAAAGGGCTAAAGTTCCATATTTCTTTCTTTTTTTTTTTTTTTTTTTTTTTTGGTTTTTGGGTCACACCCGGCAGTGCTCAGAGATTATTCCTGGCTCCAGGCTCAGAAATTGTTCCTGGCAGGCACGGGGGACCATATGGGACGCCGGGATTCGAACCGATGACCTCCTGCATGAAAGGCAAACGCCTTACCTCCATGCTATCTCTCCGGCCCCTAAAGTTCCATATTTCTACCAGACTCTCCCTCTCCAATTCTATGACTTGACCTTATTCCTACCTCCCCTTCTAGTTCCTCTGCTTGAATCCCAATATCCCAGTCTGAAGCATTTTCTATGCCTCATTTCAGAATTCCTTTCTTGACTTCTGTACTCAGAGGATAAGTAGTACTTATTCTAAATCCTTGGATATTCTTTGTCTAAACATTGGAATCACCATCAGTAGCTTTGAGCCAACAACAATCACAGATAAGATAGAATAGTATGAGGAGAATCTTTAACTCTCACTTCTAGGCTAAGAATAGATATTTTCTGGAATACTTGCATTAGTACAAGCACTGTATATTGCATTCATTGGAATATTGTTATATTTGGTGATTAAAATCTTCAATATATGCTTGTATATATATTGGCTTGTATAACACTTGAACTAAGTGAAAATAGAGCAAGGAGGATTAAAATCTACAAACATTCACAATGAAAGAAAGAAACCTTGTAACTATGTAAAATTTCTTCAGTTCCTTTTTATTCTAATTAACTAAATATTTTAAGCATTTAAGGCATCCTCATAGTGATTTGATACAGTATTTAATAATAAATTATGAACCCAAATTATTAACATGTAATTTTTATCGTATTTTATGATAGAAATATTTAAACTATATACACATCACAATGTTTAAGTTAAAAATTATAGTATACTCAAATCTAATACATTGAATTTGAAGAGCCTATTCATTTTAGAATTGGAAGTTTAAAACTTGACCAACATCTCTCCACTTATAGCCTCATGATGCCCACCTCTGGCAAACTATTCTGTTTGTGAAGATGGTCTTTTTAGATTCCATATGTAAGTGAAATCATAATATTCGTCCTTTTTTTCACTTAATTTTCTAAGCCCAATGCCTGTAGGTTTATCAATGTTGTTGCGGATAAAATTTTCTACTTTCTCATTATAAATAATATTTCATAATCTACACATATGCTTTCAATTATGCACATATTTTCTAGTATTCATTATGTGTATATAAATATGCAAAAGTCACCATTATCTATTTATCCATGAGTAAAAAAAGCAATTTCTACCACATGTAAGTCATTGTATATGTTTTGTTCTCTCTCTCTCTCTCTCTCTCTCTCTCTCTCTCTCTCTCTCTCTCTCTCTCTCTCTCTCGGTTTTTGAGCCACACCCGGTGATGCTCAGGGATTACTCCTGGCTATGTGCTCAGAAATTGCCCCTGGCTTGGAGGACAATATGGGACTCCAGAGGATCGAACCACGGCCTGTCCTAGGTCAGCAGCGTGCAAGGCAAATGCCCTACCACTGCACAACCACTCCAACCCTGCCATTGTATTTTTTAAATTATATTGGAATGATTGTTAATTACAAAGTCCTTCATAATTGAATCTCAGGCATACAGTGGCAATGAAACAAGGCCTTTCTTGCCACCAGTGTTGACCACTGTCCACCAATGTTCCTATTGTACATCCTATAATACCACCCTTAGCCTCCTGGACTGCCAGTGTAACAGGTCCATTTAAAGTTTATATTGTTAGAGTTTGAGTCTCTTGATTCTATTGTTGTTGACTTTGGCTTGGGTATTTAGTTTATATCTACACCAATGCCTGAGGTTAAATTATTGTATTTTGAGATCTTTATTATACTAGATTCTATAGTTAATGCTGTGAAATAAAATTATCTAGAAATAAGGAACAGAAAAAGGAAATTTATTTATTCTATGTGAGGTATTAATGTCTTAATTTATTACTAACAATCATTAATTTGGGGGACTGAGGAGATAAAATAGAGATTAAAGTATCTGCATTGCATGTAGTTGTAGCTGCAACAATGGTTTGAATTTCAGCATCATATATGTTACAATGCTAGATATTGTCCATAGCTACCAAGCCAGTGATTGCCCTTGACCCTAGAACCAGGAGTGACTCCATAGAACAAAAGCCAGGTGTGATCTCCAAGAACCATAAGATATAGTCCCCCAAATTAAAGAAATTAATAAAAACAGAATTATTTATATTTTTTACAAACCAATAATGGAAAGATTGATAATGAAATAGAAATAAATGGGCACAATATTTACGAAGATGTTTCTTAAAAGAAGATACTACTCTGTGTTCCACATATTTGTGAAAGAGTGCTCAATCTCACTGCTTATCTAAAAGAATACAACCTCACAACCTCTGGAATGGATAAACATATAACCTTTAACAACACTTGAAGATGTCCAAACAGCAAGCACTTTCCCATGTTATTTGCTGGAGAAAGAAGATAAATAAATGGCACTATTAAGTTAAAATACTCTGATAAGGGATTTTTACTGCTAAGATTTGTTCATGTGTATCTCCACTGTTTTACCAGTAATACCAAAAGAAATGTATTCATGTGTTTCTCAAAAATATTTGCTTGATGGAACAAAGAAATAGTACAATGGATAAGGCATTTGCCTGGCCTATGCCTGACCTGAGTTCAATCCCTGGAATCACATATGGTCCCTGGGCACTGCAAGAGCCCTGAGGCACAACAGACTTTGGACCAAAAAACAAACAAACAAAACAAAGAATCAGAATAATAATAACATATATTTGAATAGTCATAACAGCATTATTCTCTTGAGTTTAAAACTGGAAACATTCAGATCACAACAGAGTAGTTGATTAAATTGTGGGATATTCATACAATGGAATCCATAGAGAAATGACACAGAAAATAAGACTGTTGCACAAAGCTTCACAGAGAAATATCACAAGTGGCATGTGGTGTGAAGAAAACAAATAAAAAGAATAGAAACTCCTTAGCTATATATAGTCTTAATCCCAATGGATTCTGAGTCCTAATAATTCTTGGTCACTTCTCTGGCTTCCTGATCCCTTTGTGATATCAATTCATGAATACTACTTGAATGAAGACATTTGAGTCTTAGACAAAGACAAATTCTTTTTCCTAATTTAGTTTAGCCAAATAAAATAGAAGGGCAGTCTCAGTGATACATTATCATAAGGCAGGCAACCTCCAACTACACAAAGTATGAGGGAAGCTTGTAAGTTTTAGATTACAAAGAAAAGAGGGTTAGTGTTCCGTGTCTGTGATATGACTAAAAGCTGGGACTCATCAAGGAAAGGCTGCAATGATTGATAAGAGATGGTCTGCATAGTAAAATTATTAGCACAGGACTGGAGAAGAACGATCTTATTCAGAAGTAATCTGAAGTCATTCTATAAGTAGTCTGTGGGACCAGGCAACCCTTCACCACGTCAACTTATCATCTGCAAGATTTGAGGCTTTAACTAAGCTCAGTAAGTCAAGTGGAGAAAATATTTACTTCTTATAGTGATGGGAAAGTGGCAGTAAATGAGATCACAGAGCACCTCGTATATAGATTATGTTTAGTTTCTATTTAAGGCCTAATTTTATTACTATTATGACATGCAGAGTTTGGCAAGGCAATTGTCATTAAACTACACATGTTGCTTTATTTGGGGAAGTGAGGCAGGGCCACTTGTGGCTATGCTCAGATCTTACTCCTGGGTCTGCATCAATGGTTCACCCTTGACTGGTCTTAGTGACTATATGGAGTGCCAGAATGGACCCCAAGATGGCTGCATGCAAGGCAAGCAAGCACTCAGCCAGTTGTACTATCTCTTTGTCCCAAGCTATGTGATTTTTTTTTAAGATTACCTCATGTACACAGTATATGTTTTTAACATTACTCTTAGGAAGAAACTTCTTATTTTTAGATTTTTTCCATTGGGATATCATTACTCTTTTTTCTTGTTTAATTCAAATTTTATTAATAGTAGCACTGTGATTATCTTTCTTTTAATTGTTAACAGAAAACTTGAAATTATTTGTTTTAAATATGGCCAAGGTAGATTTCTTTTTTAATTGGTTTATTTAATTTTGTGAAAATCAAAATTGATCATTATTGGATTTCAGTCATACAATGTACATTACCCTTCACCAATAAACCAGTCATTAATATCTCCCTTTTCCCTTCAACCCTCCACCTCTCCTATCCCTGCCTTGTTCTAAGGCAGGCAAATTGCTTTTCTCTCTCCTTCCCTCCCTTTCTCACTCTCTCTCTTTTTCTCTATGATTATATATATGTATGTCTGTATTTATGTATCATCTATATATCTTTATCTATCTATCTATCATCTATCTATCTATCTATCTATCTATCTATCTATCTATCTATCTATCTATCTATCTATCTATCTATCTATCTATCTATCTATCTATCTTTCTCTCAACACTGTAGTTTGCACTGTTGTTAATAGAGGGGTGCCGGGGCCGGGAAGGTGGCGCTAGAGGTAAGGTGTCTGCCTTGCAAGCGCTAGCGTAGGATAGACCGCGGTTCGATCCCCCGGCGTCCCATATGGTCCCCCCCAAGCCAGGAGCAATTTCTGAGTGCATAGCCAGGAGTAACCCCTGAGCGTCAAACGGGTGTGGCCCAAAAACCAAAAAAAAATAAAAAAATAAAAAAATAAAAAAAAAATAGAGGGGTGCCTAGATTTAGTTTAATGTGTTTTTCACCCTTCAGCACCTAGTTATTGTCCAGAACAATTTGTGTTATCTATCATTGTCTTCCTAGACCCTTCTCTAGCTACACTCACTGCTCTTTGGGACTAGCTTTCTACCCTGGGCTGGAACTCCTGACTTTTGTCTCTTTTGTCTCTGAGTATTATTACCATACTATCTCTCTTTTTTAATGGATATTATTACTCTTAAAACACCTCTACAGGTAATTTTCTGGTTGACCTTATCCACACCTTTTGTGTAAGTGCCTACTTGAGATCTCCTATCCTACTATGCAAATATATAGAGAGAAGTGCCTTTTAGACTTTGTATATCAAATAGTATGTTTTTGGAGATAACATGTGTCCATGTGGTGCTATGCCACACAAATCAACTGTAAAGAGGGAAAACAGGGCAATTACTTCCATGAGTCAAAGTACAAACACATGCCAGAACTAAATTAAAAGGGAAACTTCAGTGATCGTTATTTTCTCTAATGAAGCTCACCGTGTAACTATTTAACTTAGCAATTTTTTAATATTTTTGCCACCCTCTATGCCTTCTCATTCTGGTTGTGCTTGCTTTCATAAAATGATATTTAGTGTGTGCATAAATAGACCTCTAAAATATGGAAATCCAGCTTTATAGTGAAATGCCTGTGATAATGCTCACAGTCTAAGTTCATTAGAAACAAAGAACGCCCTAGCTTGCTACAAATTGGAATTCCTAATCTTAACCCCATAGACAGGTGTATGCTTTTTATTGCTGTTTGAATTTATAGACTGTTTTAGATTCTCACATTTCTACGCTCATTTGCATAGTACAGAAAACATATTGCATAACAAGTCAGTCAAGCTAAATTATAGGCAGTTCTTTTCAATCAGGCCACTGCAGTTCTGTGTTGCTCAGTTCAGCTTCTGTCTCCCACTGCTCACAGGTTGCCATGGTGACCAATTTTTGTCATGTACATTCCTAGGTCCCGAGCGGCCCCCTTATTCATAGCACTTTGCCATCACTACAGCGACCGATAGCTGGTCCCTTATTATCTAATCCCCCTTAGTAATACATATCACCTGTAAATTCATGAAGCCCAAGTCTAAATGACATATTACATAAATAAGAGCATAAATTCATATTAAATAAAATGATAATGGGACTAGCAAATAAATAAGACTTCTAACATTATCCATAGCAAGAATAGGACAGATTTGCTTCCTTTCTTCAGGTCCATCTCTTCTCTTCATTTTAAGATGACATGAATCATTTTATACCAATGGAATAAACATTATTGAAAATCTATTAAGCTGAATGTAGTCGACCATGTTGCTATCCATCTGATTATGGAGTTTTCATGGTTACGGTGGCTGAAAAAGATACATTATTGATATATTGGAAGAAGATGAGAAGTATAGAACTTACACTATCTACATTGCCTCAGAAATCAATGTTATATGGATAAGATAAATTTCCCATCTTTTCCTTTTAATTATCATAGGCTAACTGAAGTTGGAGTAAAAACACAATCTTAAAAATCATAAAAAGCAGATCAAAGTCATAAATAGAACAAAATATGCACAAGAGATCTCATCCAAGATCAAAGATGTGAATGTAATTGCCATTGAATAAGATGTACAGAGCTCATCAGAGCAAAATGTCTTCAGCATACTGAGAATTCTATGAAGGAGAAGAAATTGAAGGAGAAGAAATAGAGGAAAAATAGAAGAAATGGAGAAAGAAAAACTAAAAAGGAGGTGGGAAAAAACTCTGGGATAGCAAACCTTTCATAAAGTAAATAAAATGTCTTTATTTTACTCTTTATAGAAAACAAAATTTTTTATGTTGTTCCACTGAAACCACCAAATTTGGGAGAGTGTTCAACTCTGAAAGAGGGAAGTGCATCAAAAATGGTTTTGTTTGTTTCATTTTGTGGGCAAAGCATCTTTTTAGAGTTTGGATTTTTGTTTTTATTGTTTTGCCACAATCCACCCCCAAAATTTAACCTTTAAAATGATTCATTTCTGGAACCAAAAAGATCAGTACAATAAGATAATTGCTTTGTATGCTTTCAACCCTAGGTTCATGTCTGGCACTACATATGGTTCCCTGAGCACCACTGGGAGTTATCTCAGAGCACAGAGACAGGAGTAAGCCCTGACCACTGATTGTTATGCCCCTTCCAAAAAGAGCCAAATTCTATAACTAACAAACAAAAAAACTACACTTCATTGAAAATCAAACAAGTCTGATTTTTCAATAAAAGAGAAATTTCCAGAGTGTGAAAACTACGGTAGCCTTTGAGAGTACAGCTTTGCTTGTTTAAATGAAGCAATTAATTTAATGCATATGGGGGCTAGGGGGTGTTTCCTTTATTAAATATTTATTACTGGAGCCCTGGGTGGATGCCACTAAGAGAAGCAATCATTAGAGATGGGACATTGATTGAAGTGAATATTAAGTAGTACTCCACACTAAATAACGATTGCTGATTTCTTAGAAAATAAGTTCTTAAGATTCTTAGACACTGCTCTTACTTACAGTAAGAGTGTCTTGCTGCATGCACTTAATTTTAAGTAGTTCAGATTCTTTGGGGGGAGGCTATACAAAGCCATGGGGGAAGTAGGAGGAGGTATTACCTCTGGCTTGCTGGTCTGCTGCTGAGGGAAAGAACTTTCCAGCATGTAGAGACGACACTCTGTCCCTTTGTGCTTCCTGATCTAATAAAAATGTGTTTTTATCTGATATCATATAAGTTTTATCTCATTCAAATCAATGAGCCTAACTCTGTCCTGATATTCTACAGTAGTGGGTAAGACAGATAAAATAAGCAAAAAAGAAAAGATAGATTTGAGAGAGTGAGAGTAGGTGGTAGGTGGAAATATAAATTCATATCTTCAGAAAAAGAAAAAAACAATTAATAATCATAATTCTAAATATCCTATCAAGAAGCAATTTTTCATGAAAGCTACAACTTGATTAAAGGTAACGGTAAAGTTATTTTTAATGTTAACATTTAAATTTGATTCTTTGAAGCTAAAAATCATTTAGGTAGCAATATATCTCACAATGAGACTTAGTCTCAAACATATACATTAACTTTTACATTGATTTATGATTTATATTCTCCAAATTTAGCTTTAATTTAAAGTTTAAAAAAATCAATATAAATTGGGAGCATTCCATGTGGGTAATTTTTCCAATAAATGTACCTGACTTCAGTTTAAAACTATTTATTACATTGAGTGTTATTATTGAGAGCAGTATTTTTTATTACATTAGATCATAATTATTATTTGATTTTATTCTATTAAAGATCTTTGCATCTTTAATAAGTTAATTTTATGGCCTTTACCAGAAAGCAAAATTTAACCTTCACCTGAATGAAACAAAGCACTATTCGAGGACGTTAGAATCCTTACCACAGCAATTTCCACTTCAGTGTGAGATTAGACAAAACACATTGCTACATTTCATGGGATATGCAAAGAGCAATATGTGGGAGGAGAATATAAATTGCTATAAATGAGTATAAATATAATCTATAGCTTCCTTAGTATGGCAAACAAAAACGTTGTCCAGAGAAGAGTGACCATCAAAAAGCAAATATCCCCATACTTTGTGATGGAAATGTAAGCATGTAAGTTTATTAAATTGTGTTCACTTTCTGCAGTGCCTGGCATTTCCTACCCTTCCTCCTATACCAACCCCTCATCCCCAGCCCAATGGCAAGCTTCCTACTGAATACCAGTCCTCATGTTCTTCATTTCTATTTCCTTTAGCCATGTGCTATTTACCTACTATGTTTTTTTTATATCCTGAATGAGAGAAATCATTCTGATCTGTCCCTCTCCTGACTAACATCATTCAGCATGATACTCTACAGATACATTTATGTAGCTAAAAATTACAGGATTTCATCTTTGGTTAGAGCCATTACATTCAACTATGTGTGAATATATATATATACAAACAAATATAGGTATGGGTATAGGTATACACACATGAGAGTTTCTTGATCCAGACATCTCTTAGGCATTTGGGTTGTTCACTAATTTTGATAATTTTGATCAGTGATGTTATAAGTTTAGGAGCACAAATGTCTTCTCTGAATTGCAATTTTGGGTCCTTGGGGTATATCCCAAGAAGTGAAACTGCTGGATCATATGGGAAGTCAATTCTGAGAAAAACAATTCTTGGCAAAACAATATCCAGATTGTTTTCATAAAGGCTGAATAAGTTAATATTCCCACAGGCAATGAGTGAGGATCTCTTTCCTCCCACATCCAGAAAAGCACTGGCTCTTTTTGTTCCTTTTGATGTGTGTCAATCTTTTTGGTATGAGGTGATACTTCATTGTTGTTTTGATTTGTGTTTCCTTTATTGTTAAAGATTCAGACTATTTTTACATACTTTTTTATCTATTTGTATATGCTTTATAAGCATATCTTCTAATTTTTGATTGGATTGGATTATTTTCTTGCAAAGTTCTATGTAGTGACTTGTATATCTTGCATATTAACTCTTTATGAGATGAATGGTGGGTAAATATTCTCTCCAAGTCTGTGGACGTATCTTTGTATTACAGTTATCATTACCTTTGAGGTCCAGAAACTTACTTACATTAATTTTATATATCCCTGTTTGTTTATCTTTGCTTCTACTTGCTTGGGCAATAACATAAAAACCTTGAATATGCCTTAGCTTCAGTGTTATGAAGAATTCTGCATATTTTCCTTAGTGTAACATATCAATTTCAAGTTTAAAATTGAGGTACTTAATACATTTTGATTTGATTTTGTGTGATGGAAGAGGTATTTATTTATTTTTTTGCATGTGCCTAGCCAGTAAGGCTTTCCTTACTTTATTTCATATTTTCCCCTTTATAAAAAATAAACTCCATATAACTAAGGAACTGTCTCTGGATCTTCAATTATATTTCATTTATATACTTTAAAGTAGGGAAATGAGGGCCCGGAGAGATAGCACAGTGGTGTTTGCCTTGCAAGCAGCCGATCCAGGACCAAAGGTGGTTGGTTCGAATCCCGGTGTCCCATATGGTCCCCCGTGCCTGCCAGGAGCTATTTCTGAGCAGACAGCCAGGAGTAATCCCTGAGCACCGCCGGGTGTGGCCCAAAAACCAAAAAAAAAAAAAAAAAAAAAAAAGTAGGGCAATGAGATTCCTCCCATCTTCCTTTCCCTGAGTTTTTTTTGTTTTGTTTTGTTTTGTTTTGTTGGCTTTTTAGAGGTGGGCAGTTGTTATTCCAAATTAAATTTCAGGGTGTCTGAACTATTTCTTTGGAAAATATCAGGGATACTTTTTATGGGGACTTTATTTAATCTCAATTATGCTTTGGATAATTTTACTCTTTTGAAGATGTTAACTCTCCTGATCTATAAATAGGCTATGTATGTCTCCATTTTCTCATGTCCATTTTTAAAAATTTTTATGGAGACCATTGTGAATTACAACTCTTTCACAGTTGTATTTTAGGCAGTGAAATGGTGACATTGAATTAGGGCCATTCCCACCACCAGTGTTGACCTCCCTCCACCATAGTTCCCCACATGCATTCCATACCTCCACCCTTAACCCCTTGAACTACTAGTAGTGACAGGTCCATTTTCTGTTAAGCTTGTCATTGTTTGGGTCTCTTGATTCAGTGTTGTTGACTTTGGCTTGGGTATTTATATTTATGTCCATTTTATTTCTATTAATATTGTCTATAGTTTTCTTTGTATGTTCTTCACCTCTCTTTTTAAGCTGGCTCCTAGGTACTTGATTTATGTATTTTCTTCCAAATAAGTACTTTTCAAAATGTCTTCCTAAGACAAAAAATGTCATAGTCCAAGTGAGATGTCAAAATCTCTAAGAATCTGCATTTTTAATAGCACCAAGGATCCATGTTATTTAGAATATCAGAATAATGCCTTATTCTTTTTGTGTTTTATGCACTTAAAAAGGTGTCTGGAAAAGCTTATGCTCTTAGTGTTACCTATTCAGTATGCATCAGGATTATCATTTCACATCATTTCATCATTTTGCCATCAAAACCCTTTCTTAGTGGACCAAGAGTCTTGTGATAGTTTCATCCATGACTCCTATCTTTAACATAAGTGTTTGTCCGAATTCCTGTGTTGTTTTCCTTAACTCTATTTTAGTGCTTTCTTAGCTTTCCTTTTAAATGAGTGCTTCTTTCTGATAAGACTTTTCCAAGAGACTCAAGAGTCTCTTAATTCTTTATCTAAACATAGAAGGAGCCCTTCCTGGGAATTCTGAAATTCTAATGATAACCACTAAAACAAGTCTACCTTGACCCTAACTTCTGGGCCCAATTTTCCTATATCCTGAAAACTAAGAATGATGATTTAAAATTTATCTGAGTTTTCCAAGATTCTGTGTGACTTCCATCCTCTAAAACTAAATTTACCTCTATCCACCAGTATTTCCACATTTCAGTTATATAGGCTACACCACTAGCACACTGCGAACCATAAAGAGAATATTGATTCTATGAGCACCAATAACATATTGCTTGTTTTCATTTATTATCATTCAGAGGAAAACACTGTGTCCATTCAATGATGGAGATATAACTAGAGCTTATTTTCTCTTTTGCCTAATGCTTACAACAATCATAAAAATAGGAAAGTCTGTGTACCAGCCTGCTGCTTTACACATTACTTATCCCTGTAGCTTTTCCTAAGTGTAAAATTTTGCTACATAAATCAAAGATAGAAAAACCTATAGCACTGAATAAAGAGGAAGAAAGAGAAGAAGCTATTAGCTATGATCATAGATCTAAGTCACAGACGTGTAAGCTCTGCATCCCATATCCTATATAAGAATTCTTATTCTCTTGGGCTGAATTTTGCAATTAGAGATCACTTCATGTTTTTAATGGATGTTGTTTATATGTACAGTTGATTTTATTCACAGAGATTATTCATTTCTCTTTATCATGATAAATTTATTTCTTACAAAGGTGAAAAAGACAATGGCCTTTATTTTACTCACTGATTTGTCTTTTTTGGTCTTCATGAAGTATTATCAATGGCACCTATGGAAATTCCTAAATGGCCACAGTAACTACCATTTCTCTGTGTTAAAAGAGGTTAAACCGCCCAAAGCCATAATTTCAAGTCTTAATTGGATAGTAGTTATTCAGCCCTGAGCAGGAACCCCAGAAGAATGGCGACTGTCTCTGTAGGCTTCACACAATGGGAATGCGTGGGTAGATGCCATCTGCAGCTAAGGGATGAGGGAACAAAAAGGCATTTGAGGAATAGGGGATTTCTTACAGATATGAAATAATGGGAAAGATCTGAAAGTCATTCATCATGATGGTGACATGTATCGCACCCAACAACAGCCAACAGCCATGAGATGTCACATACCGCCTGCAGCGTGTCAGGCCTTCTGGCATCAGCACTTTTGTGCATCCTGCCACCTCTTCTTTGTTGTCCACTTACCGCATGGCCTGAGGAGGCCCAAGAATGCCTCTATCTACCCTCATCCCAACAATTGCTAATGCAGGCTTTATTATCACCAGCCCAACAGGCTCTGGGGACACATTCATCTGGTGACAGGAAGGGACAATCAGAACTGAACAAGGATGCCAATGCCACCAGATGTTGCTGAAGCTACTAAATTGGGTTAGCACTATCATATTATTGCAAGAGTGTTAGAATAATGTGGCCAGACCTAAACCCAGAGTGGCCTGGGAGCAAAACTGCTCAGAATCTCAGACACTGGTCAAGGGCCCCCTAGAACATTTTCTGGGTCTTACTTTTTTTTAAAAAAAAAAGTATTCCCAAATATAATATACAGTTTGGGGTAAGAAGAGCAAGTAACATATATGAACTATTTTTTCATATTACTATGTGAAAGCAATCATTTTCTTGTATCCAAGTGTTGCTTCTTTATTTCAAAATGCCACATGGAGGAAACACAGGCATATGCCCTTACACACACACACACACACACACACACACACATATTCCATACAAATATGACATTTCTGAATTTTTGAACAACTTATTGTTTTATAACAATTTATTATTATTTTATTTTATTTTCTGCATATTATTTATTTCCTATTTTCCCAACAGATACAAACACCTCAGGTTTAAGAACCAGGGAAAGTAGTTTCGTTTTGGTCCTCAAAGTGCCTATATATTACACACTTTGTGTTTACATATTAAGCACATCTGGTTCCTAGATGAACTTTCAGTTAGTTTAGAAATGTATTGTTTTTATTTTAAAACATTTCAAGATCTTACCCTCCAAAAGGGAACCTCTAGAGATAGCATATAAAATAAAAACAAAAACACAGTGTTTGAAATGATAGATTAGGACCTTGTGAAAGTAATATTAATGAACTAAATATTATCACTTAAATTGAGGATATCAGAAACCAGAAATTTCTCTGTTGACTCAGAATGAATTTCCAGATTAATATCTTAAAAACTTCACCAATTGGGGCCGGAGAGATAGCATGGAGGTAAGGTGTTTGCCTTGCATGAGGAAGGACTGTGATTCAAATCCAGGCATCCCATATGGTCCCCCGAGCTTGCCAGGAGCGATTTCTGAGCGTAGAGCCAGGAGTAACCCCTGAGCGCTGCCGGGTGTGACCCCCCCCAAAAAAGAACAACAACAAAAAAAAAACTTCATCAATTGGGGCCAGAGAGATAGCATGAAGGTAAGGCATTTGCCTTGCATGCAGAGGACAGTGGTTTGAGTCCGGGCATCCCATATGGTCCCTCGAGCCTGCCAGGAGAGATTTCTGAGCGTAGAACCAGGAGTAACACCTGAGCCGGGTGGGGCCCAAAAACAAAACAAAACAAAAAACAACAACAACAACAAAAAAAAACAACCCTTCACCAAGACCCCTTATTCTGGGCTTCTTTATACCACAAAATAAGTAGTTACCTACCATGTATAAAAACTACAAATAGAATCCGTTTTTCTGCATTAGTAACTTGCTTGATACTGAATGAAACAGGTGTTTGGAAACAAGACTACAAAGAGCAGCTATATACAGAAACTGACGCTTCAAGTTTATCTGGAAAACCCTTATACTCTAGTCATAGTAGTTATTTGTATTCGATATCCTTTACATATGATATTAACTTCTTTTTCTGGGAGCTCAATTATGCATGCTTCTTCTAGAAACATACAAAAGTTTATTCATGTGTCCACTTACAAGAAAATTATCTAGTGTGAAATCTATAAATTTGTACCATTTTTATATTTCATTGTATCCTGAAACAACTTTTATTTGGGACATCAAGAACTTGGCAATATTTTGTTTAACAGTATATTAGTGGTAAAAATAACTCAAGGAAAGCGGTCAATTATTAAGTAAGCTATTTGTAGAAAATAACTTTTAGTTATATTTATAGTTTCAAAAATGTGTGTTGAGAGAGACAATACAAAATCCAGCAGATGATAATTAGCAATTGTTAATAATAATTGGTGCTATTAAGACAGTAAATATTTATTTAAACTTCAAGAAGTCAAGCAAAACAATATAAACCTAAGTAAAATATTATATGTTATTCAGCATTTGTTTCCTTGAAACAATGTTTTCTTATTAGAATTAAACTAAAAATTAGTTGGCTAGATTAAAGATAAGCAAGCTATTATACAGTAATAGATCTGTTGATATTTAAAATATCAATTCTTTTTAATCAGGCATCTGAAGACTAATACAACTTTGATGGGCAAAGAGGTTATAAAAATTAATCTAAAGATATATATATGAAAATGCAATTTACACTTCACATTTGTGATGTACACAAGAATATTTTCCACCTATGTATACATCTCCTCATTTTATGGTATTTTTCTGATATATTTTATTGATAACAAGAAAGATCCTCTAATAACAATTTCTATTAATCTCAATAATGATTATGTTAGATAGTTTTCCTCATTTCTTTTGGTGTGTCCTTCTCCTCCATTAAAAGTTTAGCTCTAGGAAGGCTGGACTTTGGTCCTTGATTCTTTATGGCATTCCTAGTCTTAAATGAAGTGTCTGAAACTCAAAAATTATGTGTGAATTATTAAATATACATGTATATATACATTTACATAAAATACACATGTTGAAAACAGATAAAAGAGTCCACATGTGTGTAATACTAATTTTATAGTGCTCATTGTAACCTAAAATAGTTTACTCCTATTTAGTGCCATACTCTAGTTTGTATTGCCAAATCATCATTTCAGTATATTATTTGAAATATACCCTTTGTCCAAGAACCACTAAGAAGGAAGTTTGAAAAACACAAAATGGCTTTATGGTTAAAATTTCTGAAGTCATGTTATTATTTCAAAACTCAAAAAATAAAGGTGAACTTCTTATATTAAGTGTTTCCCTTCTTGGAGAGTTTCTTTTCCTTTATGTTCTAGTGTCTCATAAAACTTGAAGGAGTGAAGTTTCTTGAAGACAGAAAAAAAAAAAAGAAAAGAAAAAAAGAAGGAAAGAAAGGAAGGAAAGAAGGAAAAGAAAGAAACAGAAAGAAAGTAAAGAAGGAAAAGGAAGGAAGAAAAGAAGGAAAGAAAGGAAGAAAGGAGGGAGGGAAAGAAGAAAGATGGAAGAAAAGAAGGAAGATGAAAGAAAGAGAAAAGGAAGAAAGAACAAAAGATTAAAGAAAAAAGAAGGTTCATAAAATCAATTAAATTAATTAAATTTTATGATCGATTATGTTTGCCCAAAAAAAGATGCATTATTTGTTACTATATTTGATCTGCTGATGATAGTTGAGTTTCCTCTTGAGTGATGAATGAGAAGTTCCTCTGATCAGAGAGTAACACAAAACTTTTAAAAGTTTTAGTGAATATGTGTAATTTTAGAATATCATAATACATTTAAATAATGTAATTTTGTGTATAGAAAGGACCTCAAGTTCTAGTTACCTCTGAATGCAAAGATAGATGGAAATGTTGATAAAAATGTAAAGTTCATAGGGTAAAGTTATAAAATAAATAGGGAGAGATTTAAGTTGTTGAAAAGTCTTTCTTCTAGGGAACTTGAAACTACATTTTAGACAAACTAAAAGAAGGATGGATGATTCTAAATATTTAGAAACTTTGTTTCTTACCAGTTGTTTATTATATTACTCTTCTATCTTACTTGGATCTACAGCAATTATCTGTCTTCAACATCCAAACAAGTGACTCAGGCAATTGGCAAAAGACTAACTTTACACAGTCCCCAAACCAAGTTAAAGTTACTTTTAAAGTACATGGTGTCATTCTCTATGAGAAAAGATTTTAAAAGCACAGACTTTATTTCCCAGATCTTATCTTTCTTTAAACATAATTGTTTAAATTTTTTGCAGATAAGTTAAATTGCTTACGCATCAAAAAGCATGAAAAACAGAGTGAAAGGCCCCCTTCTCTAAAAAAGGTGTTGGGAGTTGGTTTCTTAGAATCACCAAAAGGAAAATCTGCATCTTTCCTTCCTTTGCTGCATTTGTTCAGTTGAGCTCTTGAGAGTATGTATAAGAAGGTGTTTCCAGATTGGTCTTCATCATCATGGAAACCCTGCCTTCTTGTTTGAAGACTCAGCTTCACTCCAGAACAATTTTCCCAATACCTGGGACTCCCAGTCTGTTTGACTGCCTAACTGCTTAGCTGAAAGCTTTTCTGTTGCCACATTTCCCCAATTTATGACCTTGCCACTGTTTACTAGAATGGTCACCTTTTCCTGGAGATCTCAGTGTCAATGTTCTTCAAAGAATAATCCATTCTCTTCACCATTGACTTCTCACCTTTGTGAAAGTAATTTAAGTACCACCAATATATTAGCTTTCTACACACACACACACACACACACACACACACACACTTTGATTTAATGTCAATTGCAGGATCTGTGAGTGAGACCTATTCAACTTTTAACCAAATTCCTGCCTCCCTCCTAAAATAGCAGCCAATTCTTCCTAAAGTTATTTTCTTCAGGAGGGTTACCCTTGCCTCTCTTTCCTTCCTTCTCTCACTCCAAAGTCAAACTTTGTTTTTCCTTATTACTGTCTTATCTTTTTTCGAATTGTGCTTATTTCAGGCACTCTACCTTTTCTTTTTTTTTTTTTTTTTTTTTTTTTTTTTTTTTTTTTTTTTTGGTTTTTGGGCCACACCCTGTGACGCTCAGGGGTTACTCCTGGCTATGCGCTCAGAAGTTGCTCCTGGCTTCTTGGGGGACCATATGGGACGCCAGGGGATCGAACCGCGGTCCGTCCTAGGCTAGCGAAGGCAAGGCAGGCACCTTACCTCCAGCGCCACCGCCCGGCCCCCTACCTTTTCTTTTCTATCAGCCTCCAACACACATCAATAGCCCCATTTACCACTGCTTTTAAAAAGTCATACAAAATCTTTGCATTGAGCTCCTAATTACTCTCGAGAATTTAATAAGGCAATTTTCTCATATCCTAGAGATTGTCAGCTAATACTAAATTCACATTTTTGTTCCCTTAATATGGTTCACCACCAGCAAGTGTTTATTTGTCTTTCTCTGACTTTCTCTGGTTATTTAGTGGTGTTTGAAGTCACTGTCATACCAGGGTGCAGTAGTATTACTATCATTAAGAACCAAAGGTGGGGGCCGGAGAGATAGCATGGAGGTAAGGCGTTTGCCTTTAATGCAGAAGGTCATTGGTTCGAATCCTGACATCCCATATGGTCCCCTGAGCCTGCCAGGAACGATTTCTGAGCATGGAGCCAGGAGTAACCTCTGAGCACTGCCAGGTGTGACCCAAAAACGAAATAAATAAATAAATAAATAAATAAATAAATAAAACCAAAGGTGATAAACAGGACACTATTACTTTTTTTTTTTTTTTTTTTTTTTTTGGTTTTTGGGCCACACCCGGCAGTGCTCAGGGGTTACTCCTGGCTGTCTGCTCAGAAGTAGCTCCTGGCAGGCACGGGGGACCATATGGGACACCGGGATTCAAACCAACCACCTTTGGTCCTGGATCTGCTGCTTGCAAGGCCAACGCCGCTGTGCTATCTCTCCGGGCCCAGGACACTCTTACTATAAAGAATTACAGGAACCCAAAAAATTCGTGTTGTTCAGAATGAAACCTGACTGGAATCCAATTGTCATAGAAACTTTCCCATTTTGAATGCCTAGTCACCTTAGCAGAAAGGCCTAGAATTCTAAATATTTCTGCTGCTCCACCCACCCACCAACTCACTTCACCCCAACTTTCTTCATAAATCCTACACAAATAAATATACAGGGTTTGACTTAAGATGAAATTCAGAAGGACTTTCTATAAAATATTTTTATTCCTATTATTACTATTAATGCCTTCCTGCAAATGGGTAAAATGTTTTGTATTCATTGCCCTCTAAACTTAGTTTACTTCTCTCCTTTTCTTACACTTTGGTGCTAAATTTAGTTTTTTAAACTACTGTGTGTTCACACCAAAATTTTTCATGGGAATCTTTTCCCATTTCCATCATTTTAGGACTTCTTGACTATTGGGCCCTTACCACGACCACCTGATTACACCTTACTACTGCTCTATATAAACCTTCTATTCTAGCAACACAGATCTACTTGTTAGTACATTTATTACTACAAATATGACCCCAATAACAGGATTAATCCCATTATCAAACTAGTTTTAGTAGATAACCATTAACAAAATATTGATTTATATCCCTAAATGTTTTAGACATTTTAGAATATATCTAAGGGTTCACAAATCAACTGGAATCTGTTCTTGTCCCTGCCACTTCCTATTTCAGACATGTCACTTTATTTTTTTTCTACATAATTGACTAAAATGATGCTTGCATCCTAGGGTGGATGGACCATTTAAAATAGTCCCAAACATATGGTAAGTATGATGCCAATTTGTATTTTTTAAAAAAAAAACAACGGTAGTGTGCAATGATTTCTTCACATTCATGAAATCTTTGTTTCACATGGTACCAGGACTCAAAGCCAGAAACTCATATGTCCAAGTTCTACTGCTGAACTATATTTCTGTTCACTTCCTCTATAACCCACCAAATTATGATAAAGTTATTGTTACTACTGATGTGGGCATCAAAGTCATGAACCCTCCATGCACAGACCATATCAATCAACATTAATTGCTGAGTCTTTGTTGGTCAAATCGCCCATGTTTGGGGTTATTTTCTACTTTTTTTCAAAAGCCTTTACAAGATCTTAAAAGCCTAAAAAGTCTTCATAGATGCAAAACCTCCCTGTACTTGCAATTTCTGCCTCAGTAAAGTTTTTGCTGTAAGGGTCTCAAGTTTCTAAAATTCAGTATTCAACTTGTTCACTATTAATTAATCTGTGGCTCTGATCTACTTGGGGAAACTGCAAGAAGCAATTAAGAGAAAATCAGACCCCAGAATAAAAGATAGGTCTTCTTTCCCATTTTTATCTTTTCCCAGAGTTTGTGCATTTTTCAGAACCGTTCCCAGTGGGTGTGGTGTAGAGATGGAGCAATTGGTGAGTCATTTATTTTGAAATTGAAGGGGCAGGGATCCCAAACTTCACCTCCTTTCTTTCTGCTGGGTTTTCTTTCCCCCACTGCTGTGCAACACGGAAGAATTGGGAAAACTGAACAGATGGGGAATGTAGATCTGCATTCACACGACTTTATTGCCTAGTGTGCAAGATCCAGATACTAGGTTTCATTTCTCTAATTCTCTCCTTTCACGATCTCCTCCCCACAGAACCAAACTCTCCCCCAGCTCTTTTCTCAACATGACCCCCTGAAGAGGAGCTAGTGGAACCAGTGAAGATCTGCTTGCAATTACCTCTTAATTCATTTGCATGTGGATGTTCTCATTATAATGTCATTAGCATGAGGAGGGAGTCTGGTTGCCAGAGCAACTAGGAGTAGGGCAGGTGTGGATCAGCCTCCAATGGATTCTAGGCTGTTTGGTCAAACTCCACCTGTAATCCTGGAACCTCTAGCTGTCATGGTTGCCAGAACCAGAGCATTCCACAGATTTCTTGTATTTTTTTGCCATTTGGTAAATTCCTTGGTAGCCTTTCCAGGTCCGGCCTGTCTTATTGATATCTCCTTTAATGTTGACTTGCCTTGCTGGAGTGCTTAAGTTTCTAGTTGGTTTTGGCTAATGCATGTGCCACTCACTGCATATGGCTTGGAAGGAACTTTAACAGCATTAGTCACAATTGAAATATGCTGTGAGTGGAACAGATGAAAAGGTCTTTACAGATTTAGTTTAAAAAAAATAGCTAATGTAAATAATTTCCGTAATTTTATTGATCACTTTTTTTTTTTTTGGAGGGATCACACCCAGCAGCGCTCAGGGGTTTCTCCTGGCTCTACTCTCAGAAATTGTTCCTAGCAGGTTCAGGGAACCATATGGGATGCTGGGATTTGAACCACCATCCTTCTGCATGCAAGGCAAACTCCCTGCCTACATATCTCTCCGGCCCCTCTTGATCACTTTTTTTTTTTTTTTTGGTTTTTGGGCCACACCCGGTAATGCTCAGAGGTTACTCCTGGCTATGTGCTCAGAAGTTGCTCCTGGCTTGGGGGACCATATGGGACACCGGGGGATCGAACTGTGGTCCGTCCAAGGCTAGCGCAGGCAAGGCAGGCACCTTACCTTTAGCGCCACCGCCCAGCCCCTTGATCACTTTTTTTTAAGGTCCCCCAAAGTGAAGCTCAGAGGTTCAGTGGCACTTTCCTCTCACTAACAGACAACTGGGCAGTGCTCTTGAAACAGAGCTAATCCTTCAAGGCTGTGGTAGGTGGTAGTAGTAAAGGTGATCCTATAAAGGGTATTTCGATCAAAGTTAAGGCCTCATGCATTCGAGGTATATTCTCCATCTTCATGAGCTATCAGGTCTGCTCCAATAATTTTGTAAATTTTTGGTGTTCAGGAGGCCTAGGGATCCCATTAGTGAGTCTCATTTAGATTGATGGTTGGCTCAGTAAAAGGACCTTAGAATATGGTTCTTATCAAGTCCTACTGTGCTGGGGATTACCACTCCAGTGGTTTCTAGAGACTTGTAGGGCTTCATCCAGTGATACTGTAGGTCTTGTGTTGCTGGGCATAGAATCCCAGTTGCCTACATGCAAGCCATATGCCTTAAGTCTTGTACTATCTCTCAGGCCAAACTTTTATATTTTTTAATTTTGAATATATTTTAAAAAAGGAGCTGAAATATCAAAACTACTTTTATCTCTTTGCATTTGGGGGGGTGGTTGGGCTACATCCAGTGATACTCAGGGGTGACTTCTGGCTATGAGCTCAGAAATTGCTCCTGGCCCAGGGGACCATGTGGGACTCCAGGAGATCGAACTCGCTTTTTTCCTGGGTCAGTTGTGTGCAAGGCAAATGCCCTACCACTGTGCTACCACTCCAGCCCTTATGTATATGTTTTTGGTGGAAAGAAATGTCCTAGGTTATGGATTTATTTTCAACTTATTTTTTAACTTTTACTGCCTTGCAAACCCTTATGGACAGTTTTAAGAGTTGGTGTGCTACACTGAATTTCTATGCCTAAATCTTTCTGGATTGATTAGCATGGTATTTTCATCATCTCATAAATACTCTGTATTTTTGTTTGTTTGGGGGCCATGTCAGTAGGCGCTCAGGGCTTACGCCTGGTTCGTTCAGAAATAGCTCCTGGCAGGCTCGAGGGACCATATGCGATGTCTGGGATTGAACCACTGTCTGTCCCAGGTTGTCTGCGTGTAAGGCAAACGCCCTACAGCTGCGCTATCACCCAGCCCCTCTCAATAATACTCTTAAAACATATGGAATTTGGTTTCTCCAAGCAACACAGAAACTCTCCATTTTTTAAATGCATGCTGATACATGCTCAAGAAGTTATACTTAAGTTTCCCAAGTGGATCTATTACTTAATGAAACAGCTCAAAGTTTAAGCTGGCTCCCTCCTTAAGTGACAAGAAACATGCTTAGTGAACGCTGGTTTTAGCTTTGTAACAAAATTGAGTAAGGGCATTCCTCCTCCACATGACAAGTCCCCATTTACTTGAAGGCAGTTGTCAGGGTGTGCTAAACTAGGCTTCTGCTGTTAAACATTACCAAGTCTCCTCAATAAACTTCTGTAAGTCATGGCCTAAAGGCTCAGTCATCCTTGTTGCCCTCTGCCAAACTTTTGTCATTTATCAATGTCCCTGTAAAAATATGTGCTCTCTAGAAATGGACATCCAACTCCAGAGACTGTTTGTGGTTCATAGAAGACTGTGAGATGATTTCGTTGCTGTACCTACACATTAGTTAGTGTGGTTTATTTAATGTAAGACTGTATTTGCTTTGCCATTTCCTCTATGTCATTGCTGCCATATATTATTTTGCATTTGCTAAATCTAACATATTTTTTACATAAACTGGTATAAAGTTCTTGCTTCTCTATACCCCAGAATTATATAAATTATCTTTTGTTTGTTTGTTTTAGGGCCACACCAAGTGGTTACTCCTGGCTAATGTGCTCAGAAATCGTTCTTGGTTTAGGGGACCATATGGGAAGTGAGGGATCAAACAAAAGACAGTTCTGGATCAGTCACGTGCAAGGCAAACACCCTACCACTGCTGTGCTATTGCTCCTGCTAGACATAAATTATCTTTATAAAATATAAAACCAAGATATTAGCTACACAAAATTTTAATCTGAAATTTTAATACATAGTTTCTGTGTACCAAAACAATTCTGGATTTTTTTATGTGTGTTCATAGCACACACACGTGTGAATTCACCAAACTAGTTTTACTTACTTGGTCACATTTTAGTTCAAGACTTGAAACACTTGCTTTTGCTATCATCTAGATTACTCATATATGTATTGAGTTAGAGAATGTCATCTTGTCCTCTCAAATAGAAAAGACTTTGTCACTTGATTTCTAAATCCAAGATTACACTCTGCAGTTATCTAATCTAATAATTCTATCCATCAAAATTTGCTCCAATTCTGTATATACAAGTCAGAAATTTCTAGGCACTGAGGTAAGGCTTACATTTCACAATGTGATTTTGATGCCTCATGGGATTCTTTCCTTCTATATCTATTTTTCTCATATGTCTGTAGCAAACTGCCAGAATTGTTAGACTATTTTGCCAGAGATCATAATTAATCTTAATGGTTTATAATGTCTCAGTCCACACTTTTCACGTTTTAAATTATAGAAGTCCTCTGCTGCTTGCCAAGTGTTCATATCCCATTCATTTTAAGGATGTTTCAAGATTATTAACCATGATGGCACAATTGCGCCTTTCAGATACTATATTTTCTTGAGAAAGAGTTTAACTCCAAGTCAAGATCTTTAATTATTTAAAGTTTATATCTTTGTACCTTTATGTTATGCCTTACTTTATCACTGTAATCTGGCAACAACTAATATAGGGCTTAATTTGTGAGTACTTAAATTTTTAATAATTTTTCTATTTTTTTTACCTTTAAAAGTCTCTCTTATCAACCTCAGTAGAAAAGAAGAAAGTTAAATATGCCTTTCCTTTTTCACTAAAAATATTAAAAAGCTTCTTTTCCCATGAAGGTCCACAAATTAGGAAATGAAGAGATAATACTGAAGGTAAACTGCTTTTCTTTTGTTTGGTCCCTAACACAAGATATGGTGCCTCTGGCACCTCCAGGATTAATCTTTGAACACAGAGATAGGAGGAAGACTATGTACTGCTGGATGTAGTCTCAAAGTTAAAACAAAAAACAAACAAACATATTTTTCTTATTCTCTGAATGCAAATATTTAATATTCATGAAGAAAATGACACTAGAGGCCAGAGAGAATATATAGTGGGCAGGATAATTGCCTTACACATTGCGAATACACCACATATGATCCTATGAGAACCACCATGAGCAATCCCTAAGCACATACCTAGGAGTGAGTTCTGAGCATTGTCAACTGTGGGTCACCAAAAAGAAGAAAGTCAATAAATCTCGAAGGTCCTCTAACATTTTATTCTTAGGTTTCTAGTAGATTCTTGAAAAGCTTTGAATATTTTCTCTTTTATACCATGGTTGTAACTTATTTTTTAAAATCTTTAAATGCAGTCATTTAAAGGTTTTCAAAGGACACAAATTTGCATTAGCTTTCCTTTAGAAATAGGGAGATAAATAATAAGTCAGAGAGAGAGAGAGAGAGAGAGAGAAAGACGCAGAATGGTCTCACTCATCTATGGGTTTTAAGAAAAATGAAAGACATTCTTGCAATAATAATTTTCAGATACAAAAGAGAGAAGGGCTGGGAGTTACAGCTCACCTCATGTGGCTCACTACAAACAGGGATGAGTTTAGTTAGAGAAATAACTACATTGTGAACTATCCCAACAATGAGAATGTATGAGGGAAATAGAAAGCCTGTCTAGAGTACAGGCAGGGATTGGGTGGGGAGGAGGGAGATTTGGGACATTGGTGATGGGAATGTTGCACTGGTGATGGGTGGTGTTCTTTACATGACTGAAACCCAAACACAATCATGTATGTAATCAAGGTGTTTAAATAAAATATATATATAAATTTAAAATGATTCATAAAAATAGTCTTCTTTTCTTTCTACCTTCAAGAGAATCAAACAAGATTTTGTTGATAATGCATTATTACCTGAACCAATAAAATACTATTAGTTTTATTATTGTCTTTCTCCTAAACTCAGTATTTGTATGCACCCTATATTTTATGTATTTTTATAGTACAGTAGTTGACAATAGTTTCACATGTATAATGATCTTGTGTTACTCTTTGAAGTTTTCTATATAACACTCTAAAGATTCCCAAAGAAAAAGTTTCACATAGGTGTATTTTTTAAGCAAAGGATAATAAATAGTTACTTTCTCTGTTGCCAAAAGGTAAGTGATTATAAATAATTGGATGGATCTTAAAAGGTACTATAAGATATGAGTTTAGTGTTCTGCATTTATAAATGTTACATCCACACTTCGATTGTATCTACTCATGTAATGAGAAGGCAAACTGTGAAAGAGTAATTTGACTAATTCAGTCAAAATTATCATATCAATCATTTAGATATTTCAGAAGAAAGTTTAAGTGCCTAAATTATGGAAATAATTACTTCATTTTTCCATTTTCTTACTCTGTGCATATGAAGAAATAATCCGATTGATTTTTTTTTCTTTTTAGTAAAAGAGAGCCATTTAAAATTGGGAAGCACCCAATATAATCCCTGAAAACCTTTTACAATTTTGCATCTGGCTTCTTTTGATAAATGTTATCTTCTCATTTTTATTGCCATTTTTTCAAAACAAAGAGCATATTTTTCCAAAGTTATTTTTTAGTATAATGCAAGTTAAAAATTCCAGCATAATATTGTATATTCTTTTTTAACAATATTGCAAAAACAGCTTTGACTTGAATAGAATCAGACCCGCTTACTTAAATCAGTTGAAATTAGTTAGCATAAAAGAAACTGGATACTGATGGTAATTTTATTCATGTCTCAAATTTACAATAACCTCAAATTATTTTGTTTGATTTGTTTTCCCACCAATAATTTAGCTTAATTTAACACTATACAACATCTGAATAGGTTATCAAAGTATTGAAATATATAATTCTTCTAGGAAACCTGTGATTCTGAGATTATCCTTATTTTTGCACCCAATGCAAGATTTTGTTACAACCTACAGGAGAATTTTTTAACGAAAAGATAGCAAAGGATTGACTAATTAAAAATGCATCCATCTGCTGGTTTGCATGTTGCTTTGCTATTTGAAACGGGCAGATCTGAGTGTTTATTTTATTTATGAAGACCCTCTCACTGCGAGAATTATGAATTCATAAGTTTGCATTCATAAACACAATAGAGGTTAACATTATAACCAAAGTTAAATATACAGAATATTTCATATATTTTTAATAAGTTTGCTTTTTAAGCATATAATTTTAGCAGCCAGACCTTTAAATATAAAATGTATAATGGGCTTTAGCTATTCTTCTTAGAACCTTTTTTTTTTTTTCAGAAATTTTCAGGATTTACATAAAAAATACCCAGTTGTTTATTATACAGCCAGTGATTATTTATGAATTGTAAATAATTACTTTAGAGAAGAGAACAAATATGAACTTCTCCTGTTGAAAAATTGCTAGACCTCAGAGTTAAAAGAAATCCTCAAGATGATCTAAATTGAATACTGAGTCTTAAAGAGATATGACTACTTGTCTAACATAAAACAAAAATATGGCCTTTACCTTAGAAAATTACATTGTTTCACTGTTGAACAAGTGTTTTGAACTTTTATCAGCTATTTATTTTTAATTTTCATGCTCTGCTTTTCTATAAGCAGAATCCACATTTCATTTAATAAGTTTTGTCATCTGTGTTTGGGAGAGAAAGTCCAACTGATATCTATACTTTCTTCAATGTAAACTTCAGGTGTGTAATAGAAGTTAGGAGTCATATTTTATGATAATCCAAGAAGTAGTTTGTGTGTAAGTATCCCATATATACAACATACACTTTCTATAATATATAGTATTTAACACATAAAATATCTAATTAGAGGACCCAGAGAGATATTTGGACTTAAGACACAAGCCTGGCATGTAGAAGACCACAGTATGATTCTCAGCACTACATGACGCCTTGATCATTTATCTGGAGAAGCAATCTGGGGGCCCTGGGGCATATCTGGGGTAACTCAGTTAATCCCTGTAACAAGTAATAAGCAATATTGTAACAAGATAAATAATGATAATGTAAAAATGTAAGTATAAAAACAGATTAATCTTTGCAAGAGATCCTTGGTTTATAGGAAATAGAATTACTCCCTATGAGTTAACATACTGCCTCTATTTGAACACTTTCAATTAGAAACAAAGAGAAGTAATAATGTGAAGCTATTTAAAAACATCTTTGTGGGCCAGAGTGATAATATATTATGTAGGACACATCGTGCATGCAGCCAACATGAGTTAGAGCCCAGGCACCCTATATAGTCCCACAAATTCTTCCAGATACTATCCTTGAGAATAGAGCCAAGCATAAGTCCTGAGTACTGCTAGGTGTTATCTCCAAACAAAACAATCCAAACCAAAACTATGCATGATATAATTTAAAATGGATATCTTATTTTTAAAAATGGCTTATCTTTTCTCAATTAGATAGCTCTTTACCCTAAGAAGGTCAATTGAGTTTTGGCAAATGAATATTTTGTGCTTGGTTCTCTCTCTATATAGAGTATTTTGCTTCATTCCTGTTATAATCTTTAGATAGAAATGATCATTAACTCCATTTTCAGCCTTTCCATTCTAGAACACATCTTTCCATTCTAGAATGGAATAAATTAAAGAGAATTAATATGCATGAAACAAAAAAATATAGAATACAAGAACTAGGATAAAGTTATATACTGGGTAGACAGTTTGGTTTGCTTTTGTTTTGGGGTCATAACCAACAATACTTGGCTTATTCCTGGATCTGCACTCAAGCATCATACCTGAAAATACTTAAGACACCATATGGGGTGTCTGGAATCAAATTTGGGTCAATCACGTGCAAAGCAAACCCAACCTGTTATGCTATTTCTCTAGTCCTAGATAAGTTTCCCTAACTGAAAGATACCAATATGCTTTCATCACAAAATAAAAAATCTATCAAATGGCAAATACCTTCAACATTGTATCCACATATGGAATATGTTGTCACCTCCATGAAGAAATGGGCTTTTTATAAAATGTGTTTATGGTAATAGCTTTGGAGAATAGGAAACCTCCCAGTGATATCCGTCAATAAAGCAGGTGATTCAGTGGGATAGCCTAAAGATACCCTCAGGATACTGTACTCCTCAGGCCTGTGGTGCTCTAAGTATGAGGATAACCCTAAAAGTACTGGGGGCCTTTAAGCATTCCCATGGTGTTCAGGAGGCTTTTGGTGCTAGGGATTAAACCAGGATCTGCCATATCCAGAGCATGGTTCTTAATCCCAGTAATATCTCTTCACCCTCTTAAATGGAGATTTAACTTAAATGAATTTAAATTTTTTGAATTCAGAGTAGAAATACAAGTGGTCAAAAGACACATGAAAAAATGCTCCACATCCTTAATTATCGGGGAGATGTAAATCAAAACAACAATGAGGTACCATCTCATGCCAGAGAGACTGGCACACATCACAAAGAACAAGAAAAATCAATGCTGGCGAGGATGTGGGGGAGAAACGTTCACTGCTGATGGGAATGCTGTCTAGTTCAGCCTTTATGGAAAACAATACGAAGATTCCTCAAGAAACTGAAAATTCAGATCCCTCATAATCCAAATAACTCCCAGGGCTATACCCTAGGAACACAAAAACACAATACAAAAATGCCTTCTGCACATCTATATTCATTGCAGCACTATTTACAATAGACAGAATCTGGAAACAACCCAGATGAGTGGCTAACGAAACTGTGATACATATACACAATGGAATACTATTCAGCCATCAGAAATAATGAAGTCATGAAATTTTTCTATACATGGATGGACATGAGAACTATTATGCTGAGTGAAATAAGTCAGAGAAAAAGAAATAGACAAAATAGCCTCACTCATTTATGGGTTTTAAGAAAAATAAAAGACATTATTGCAATAATACACAAAGACAATAGAGATGAGGACTGGAAGGACCAGCTCTTGTACAACTATCATGACAATGGTAGTGAGTGAGAGAAGTAGAATGCCTGTCTCAAATACAGGCAAGGGTTGGGGGCTGAGGGAGATATGGAACATTGGTGGTGGGAATGGTGTACTGGTGAAGGGGTGTGTTTTTTATATAATTAAAACCAAACTACAAACATGTTTGTAAACATGGTGATTAAATAAAAATAATTAAAAAATTAAATGATAAGTTTTTTATTTGCCTTTCAACCATACTCAGGAAGCCTAGGGAACCACTTCCAGCAGATTCTGGGATGGCAGTTCAATGCTAAGACCAAGGATGTGGTTCTGCTTAGCTCCTGATATGCCAGGGATTACCTATATCACCCTGGAGGTACTCAGAAGACTCCAGAGACACATGTAACAGTTGCCAAGTTTCCTCAGGGCTGCACACTGCACTTGGAGAACTATGTGGTATGTGGAATCAAAGCCAAATGGCAAACATACAATGCAGCATCTTAGTCTCCCAACAGCAAGTAATGAGGGCAACTACAAAGGTAATACATAAGAGAAGGAGAATACTAGTCTCCTGCACCACTGTGTCTCATCATAGTCCTCTACTTGCATGGTGCCACCAACATAATTGGACAAAAATTGCATAGAAGAATCCCTAGGGCTCCTGAACTTCACTTAGGAAGCTTCCCCTTCATACACTGCCTCCAACCCAGGGGGGAAAAGTGAGAACAAAGGGAATTTTAAGTACATACGGTACTTTCTCTAAACCTTATGCTTAAAAAATCTTTTAAGACAAGTGGCTAACAATTAGCTAAACTATTTGTGTATGTTTGAAATTTTATTCTCTTTTTTGCTGGAGACCACCAAATAATCAGCTAGAAGAAGCAACAAATGCTGTTTTTTTTTTGGGGGGGGGGGGGGGAATGGGAAATCTTCAAGCTCCTGAAATCACAAATCTACTACAAAGAGTCAATAGAAAATGTAATTAGGTCCTCTGTTTACAGAAGTGGGCACGTTTGTTCAATATGGTGCTACACGAGGCGATTCATTTGGCTTTGGCAGCAAGCAAGTAAATGTGTGGAAATCTACATTTATTCCCCAATAGGTGCAATAAATGGGCCTATGAGAGGAGTTGATGCAAATCTTACATGGTCAAAGGAAGGAAAGAAATCTTTATAGTTTAAAGGAATGTGTTCCTCATTTGATAATTTAATTTTAGTGTATATCTATTTATTTATAACCATTTTATAACCATTATGAATACCTGTATATTGGAAAACACCTCTCCGTGTACAGTATAACTTCCTACTGAAATTAATTTTTATGAATGTTTCTCAGGTTAAATAACCTGAACTTAAATGGAAAAAATGTATGTTTCCATGGTTAATAAATTAAAGAAAATATAATAAAATGAAATTTAAAGAAAAATCCATAATTTATTTTGAAGACTTAAATGTCAATTTCTAAGGATTATTTTCTTACTAATCAACTATTTTTCACCTATACTCCCATATAAATTGCTTTTATTCCAAGTTTGAAAGCAAAATGATATTATTTGAAGGCATACTTTTAGAGTCAAAGAACTTTGGTGGCTTTTAAGAATATTTCTAGACTGTGTGAGTTTGTGTACATGTGTACATATGTGTGTTATGTTTGTAGAGATCATCTCCATATACATTTTGTATTAAAATGTACAAAGTTAAATGGAATATAAAGACTATATTTTTCTTGGCATTATCTTACTGAAAAAACAATTTAGTAAAAGCCTGCTTCTATTTACAACCAAGACAAGCATAATTTATTGGAGGTTTCCAGAGTTTTAAAATATTAATCCAAACCACTGCTTTATTTGTTCTCACCAATTTTCTTGTTTTGAAAATTAATCAACTGTCAGAAAAGTTGAACTCTAAGTGATATTAGATTTAAATTATGCATGTGTTTTTATCAGAACATGGAGAGAAAAACATATTACAGAATTATAAATAAGTAAATTATCTTTGAAGAGTGTAGGTAAACTGAGAATAATCAATAATATGACTTTAGTTTTAAAAGTTAAAGGCTTTACTATCTTTCCAACTCTTCATGATGTGTACCTGTAATATCCCAGGTTATTTAACTTTGAGATTTATTGTTTATAAACTAACTTCAAAAGAAGCACTGTTGATGAAACTTAACAGTATTTGGGTGCATAGAGTTATGTTATGTTACAAAATTATTTTCTTAGTAATTATTGATTTTGTATTCAACAGGTGTAAGGTCCTGGTAAATCAACCATTTGCAGAACATTCCCTATGGACTTGACAAGCATCTGTATTAACATCCCAAATAAGCTCCAGGGTTATAAAGTTATTTGCTCAGGTTTATTGGTTGCACTCTTGCCCCTGCACAACTGTTCCTCCTTTTGCCTGTCAGACAAGAAATCTGATTGTTATAAGCTACAGAGCATTGGAAACAAAACAATTTCTTTGGATGTAATATTGTCATACATTATTTTTCTACTTTTACATTTGTACAACCAAATCTAGAATAAAAATAGAAACAATAAATATAAAGTTGTGGATAATAAATGCGAAACAGGTGACACATAATGCATTCTTATTCTATACTATTTTAAATAGTTTAGGTGATATATACCTCATTGAAACAGAAGTCAATATATTTGATTTTCCAT
This sequence comes from Suncus etruscus, assembly GCF_024139225.1. Classification (NCBI taxonomy): domain Eukaryota; kingdom Metazoa; phylum Chordata; class Mammalia; order Eulipotyphla; family Soricidae; genus Suncus; species Suncus etruscus. The sequence continues at coordinate 29,412,812 of NC_064849.1, forward strand.
GACAAGGTGAAAATTAAATGTCTATTTTAGAGGCATCGGTCTCAGTGATTTTAGCATAATCTGGGGACATTTGTTTAAAGATCTTGCAACTTTAGCTGAACAGGAATATGAGGTTAAATTTAAGAGACTCATAATCAGAATGCAGTTAGTACCAAATACAAATATAAATTAAAATAAGACCTACATTTTAATTTAGACTCTTTCTAGAGCTCAAAATTTTAATCTGTGCTAATGACCTATCTGATTTTTCAGTGAAGTAATCTGTTGTACAAATAGAAATGTCTCAGAAGTGTTACTTCATAGGATAGGATACAACTTCTTCCTAATATTAAGTTATTACATTTAGAGAATGTGCTCCTAAGTTGAACATCCATTAGCCACGCTCCAATTAGCAAAAGCAAATGCTCCCAAATGTTTAGGAAGAGATGGTAGTACTTACAGGTCAGCTAGGATTCAAGCAATCCAAGAAAGAGTTAGACACATCTGATGGCTCACACTAGGAGAGAAATTGGGGCTATTCTTGAGCTCAACTCCTGTTAAAATTCTGCAAGGGTGCTTTATTTGCATCAACAAGCCTTGGAATGCTTGCCTTTTCTGGGCGATTTTACTTTGCTTTGGTGCTGTGCTGCAGATGTGGGGGATTGCTATAGGTGTTTACACATTTGCTGTGTTTAAGAAAACACTTTCGGAAGGGCTGTGGGCCAAAACCTTCCTAGCAGAGCCTCCCACCCCCAACTTTCAAAGAATCAGTTATGTCCCCCTACCCCTTTCCATCTAAATGTAGCTGTAGGCCTCAGGAGGCCTTGGTACACAAAGCTTCGATCCAAAGCTGTCACTTGATTGACAGCAGAAAGGTTTCCAGGAGATGGACAGTTGTGTGTAGGTGGACATGGTAAAAACAGAATGCTGAGCGGATTAAATCAGAATACAGAAGAGGAAGAATCTAAATAGCAGACCTTTCCAGGCTTAAAGCTAAACCTCAATCATTAACCATGTGAAGTTCTTATGTTTAGTAGCTTGAAAAGAAAAACACAACAATAATGTTTTTTTAATCTATGTTAGGTTTTAAAAACTAGTACCCAATAGCTACAACATAGAAATACATACATAATGTGAAGTGGTACAAGAAGTGTTTGGCTTGAGAAAGCTCTAAATGGGAGGACCCACATACCCTGCACTTCTTCCTTAACTTTGTGGCCCTATCATTGCAGTGATACCCGCAGTGGAAATTTAATTCTCTGAGTAAATTAACTAGGGTGACCTGCAAAGTCGTTTAGGGCCAACTAGGAATTTATCAGAGTATTTTAAATGATAGCAATCCACGTGAAAAATCTAAAAGTTTCAGATGAGAATATAATGAGGCACCCAGAGGAAATGGGGCTCAGCTTTACTGAGCTACAGTAAACTGACCATTTAATGAAACAGAGTTGATTAATTTCCTGCTGATGTCCAATTATCTCGGATAGGTGTCTAATGTAATATAAATAGGCAGGTCAAAGTAGCAGAGATGGGCTCTCACAGTTAAAGTTCATGCATATTATAATCCCTTATAATCACCTGTGCATGTTTTGATTCAAATTTATTTTAACGGAAAAGTGCAGAAGATAAAAAAAAATACCTAGAAAGGGATGGCGTATGTATTATTCCATGTGTCAATTTTGACTGTCACTGGCATACAGCAAGTTGCAGGAGATAAATCCTAAAATGAGTATAATGCACAGATAGTCTATGGAGAAGGATTTATCCCAAACTGGGGAAATGTCATTTCTAATTGATCTAGAGATAGTCATGGGTATTCTAAAATGATACCTTCAGATAGAATCACAGATTGAAAAAGCAAATGACATAGGAATACTAGTCTCACTCTCTAGCTCTCTCTTTCTCTCTTTTAACTACTCTCATAATCAGCAAAAGAAAACGCTGGGCACACACATCAAACTAAGTAAAAAGAAAAACAAATGGTTGAATTGATATACTTTAAATGTCAGTTTGAGCCAAATGATCCGTTACTAACTGAATTTCTTTTAACCTTCCTACTTCAAATACCTCATTGTTTGTCTGAATTGAAGCCAGTTTATTTGTGCAGATACAGTTCAAGAATCCAGGAGAAAGAGACTCTACAGATATAAGTAGAAGCTTATGTATTATGGTTGGTCATGTGTGATGCCTGTTTGTGACACACCTAAACTGGCATTTGATTTCATATGAATTCCTCAAGGTTTTTTTTAAATTCACATTCTATCTCTAAAGATTTCCAAGGTTATGTAAAGTCCAAACAAACCATGCAATGATTCTTGCTCTTGTGTTTCCTTGTTTAATGATTGTATTTATGATCCAATTAATTTTATTAAGTTTTTAGTATTTTACCAAGGAATTCGAGTAGGATATGAATTAAGGAAAAAGTCTATCCTATGTTTCTCAGGGTCTGAAATGAGTTTCCTCTTTAGTCCTCTTTTGTTTATATTTGTTTGTTTTGTTTTTGGGTCACAACCTGCAGGGCTCAGGGGTTACTCCTGGCTCCACACTCAGAAATCGCCCCTGGCAGGTATGGGGGACCATCTGGGATGCCAGGATTCGAACCACTGTCCTTCTGCATGCAAGGCAAATGCCCTACCTCCATGTTATCTCTTCGGCCCTGCTTTAGTCCTCTTAATGGTTAAGAGGCATGTTTTTCAGTAAAAGGGCTTGAATTATAAGATTCAAGGAATAAACATAACAAGAGTCATATTTCCTGTGCATCTATGCATGATAAGTTCTACTATCTAAAAAGCTTTTTTAAAAATTTAAATTATATGTTAAAATACACATCTTTCACTTTAACCATCAGACTATTCAGAAATATTTTGAAATTAAGAACTAAATATTTGAAGCATATTTGAAACTCTTTAAATGCTATGAATTCTGATAGAAAAAAATTAGGTTTTCAAACTTACACTATTATTAAGAAGTAAGTCATAAATGATATTCATCATCACCTTACATTTTTCCCCAAAACATTTTATTACAATTTTATATTGATTTTCTGAAAGAAAATGCAATACTTTTATAATTTAGTTTAACAATCAGATAATCGTTTCCCTCTTTTAAAAATGTCAATGCATATCAACTCCAATCTATGCTATTTACATCTATTATCATCATTTTATATCAGAAACCACTATAATTCCAAAAGCTCTCTTAATTATAAACTAACATAATGAATATATTCCATAACAATGTCTTTCATTTGTTGATTTACATTTAGTTAGCATATATATGAAACATGTTTCATAAATGTTGCATTGAGACATTATGGGTTAAAAAATTAATATCTTTCTGGGGATTTGTTTTATACATTAAAAATAAGAATTTTGATGTTTTTGCTGTTGTTTTGTCTTAACACAACCAAAAATAGAATGCTAGAAATTAGTACAAGTTCCTCCCTTTTAACCATCTTCTT